>NC_056736.1:414336673-414449173 GCF_019279795.1 Protopterus annectens | reverse complement strand
TATTCCTGTCAGACACAACAAGCTGCAAGCAGCTTGGGAGTGACCCAATAAAGTGGTAAGAAAAGTAAATGATGTTAATTACATGGTGGAACTGCTAGGCAGACGGCAGGAGCACAAAATGTACCATGTTAACATGACAAAACCTTACCATGATAGGGAAGCCCTTCTGCTGAGCATTTGCAGTGGATTGCAGGAGTAGTCTGAGGGAGATCTGGGGACTGATCTCCTCAGTGAGGCTCAGGCTGACACCTCAGTGGAAGGGGTAGCAATGTCCCAGCAGCAATCTCCTAACCATGTTTGAGAAATTTGAGCAGTTTTGTAGGAATCTGGGGACTTGTTCACTGGGAAACCAGGGTGCACCCACCTGGTGCAGCACCAGGTTGATACAGGACCCCAAAGGCCTATCTGGCAGGCCTCTTATAAGGTCCATGAGAGAGTCAAATAGACACTGAGGGAGGAGGTACAGGCAATGTTGGAACTAGGGGTGATTCAAGAGTCCAACAGTCCCTGGGCCTCCCCAGTGGTGCTGGTGCCAAAGAAGGATGGCAGCGCCAAGTTCTATGTGGACTACAGGAAATTAAATAGTCCCACAGAGTCAGATGCTTACCCCATGTGTATGACAGATGAGGCCCTAGAGCAGCTGGGTGGGGCTATGTATCTTACAACCATTGATCTTACCAAGGGTTACTGGCAGATGCCCTTGACTCCTAGTGCTAGAGAGAAGTCAGCCTTTGTGACTCCATTTCACTTGTATGAGTTCACAAAGATACCCTTTGGGATGAAAAATGCCCCAGCAACTTTCCAGAGGCTGGTGGATAATATCCTAGCAAGAGCAGGAAGGTTTGCCCTTGCTTAACTTGATGATATTGCCATCTATAGCCATTCCTGTCCAGAGCACCTTCAGCATGTCAGTGAGGTGCTGGGCAGACTACAGAGGGCAGGGTTGACCATTAAGCTGAGAAAATGGCAGGTGGGTATGGCAGAGGTCTCCTACCTAGAACAGAGAGTGGGGAGTGGTAAGATAAGGCCAGAACCTGCCAAAGTGGAAGCCATTCAGGCATGGCATGCACCTGTTACTAAAAAGCAGGTGAGGGCATTCTTAGGGACAGCAGGGTACTACAGAAAGTTTGTCCCTAGTTATAGTACCATAGCTGCTCCCCTCACAGACATGGCAAGGAAGAACAGGCCAGATAAGGTAGTGTGGACCCCAGCAGGAATTCCAGAAACTTAAAGAAGCTTTGGGTAGACCTCCTTTGTTAGCCATTTCAGATTACAGCAAATAATTTGTTGTGCAAGTGCATGCTTCAAACCATGGGGTGGGGGCTGTACCTAGCCAGATTTCTTCAGAGGGGGAAGAGCACCCAGTGGTTTACCTCTGTCATAGGCTCCAACTCAGGGAGGAATGCTATGCAGCTGTAGGAGAGGAATGTCTAGCCATAGTGTGGGCACTGCAGAAAATTCAGCCTTATCTTTATGGAAGAAACTTCACTGTAATGACAGATCACAACCCTCTAACATGGTTAAACAGAGCCAGCCAGCAAAATGCCAAGTTGCTAAGATAGAGCCTGGAGTTGCAAGCATATGATATGTCAGTGCAGCACCACAGTGGAGTTAGCAATGCCAAGGCAGATGGGCTCTTAAGACAGGGAATGGGGTGAGGTACACTCAACTAGACCTACCCCTCTCAAGTGGCGTTTATCAAGGGTCACTTGAAAAACTAGCTTAAGGTCTCCAGGGGGGGGGGGAGATGTGAATACTGGTAGAGAAGGGCTGAAGTTTTCCAGCCTAGTCAAATAGAATTTGATATATAATTCTGCCATTTGTAAATATAAATATAAAATACAGGCTTGTTTCTTAAATGAAAAAAAACACTGTAAAATGTGAACTTCAAGATTGTAGCAACATTCCCATCTACTGTAAGGAAAACTAAGTCAAGCATTTCAAATGTTCTATGAAATTAAAATCATGTTTTGTATGTCCTTTGAAGTTAAAATTTGGAGTCAATGTGTCTGGAGTAAGCATCCTGCCTATTGTTTTAAGTCTAAAGTTAATGACCAGAATTTACATGTGGAATGTGCTTTATTGCTTTAAGTGTAAAAGAATGTAAATACAGTTTCGGTAGGGCCTGGGAACTCCAGACTAAGTGTCAGAATGATGTAATGTGTATACTGGGAAAACCAAAGGGTCAAAATGATGTAATCTGGGAGGGCCCAGCAGAAATGTTTGAGTTATTTTAAAAACTATTGCTCAGAGAGAGACTGTAAGCATTTTTGTCTTGATATCCATCTCATCAACACTCTGCCTGTGTCTTAAGTAAGTTATTTCAGAAGTATGTTTTCTTGTAGTAATAGCTAGGACTATAAAAATTAGACTAAGCATTTTTCTGTTATGCCAGAACTGTACTATGGAATTATTTTAGGTTTCTGTGTGATCTCTGAACTCTTGAGTAGCATTGTATTGTAGTAGTATAGTCTTGGGTTTTAATTATTTATTATTAAATATTTTAAAAACCTTTTACCTGTGGCTAGTTTATGTAGAGATAGTTAAGCTCTAGAGTACATTGCATGCTTATAAGTGATCCTGTAATAAGCCCTTCCAAAGCCTTAAGATTGCTTAAGCTTTATTACCAATTGGATAATAATATTGCACAGTAATAATTGGACACCCTTTTAAGGGCCTTTGGGTAGCTGATAAGTATTAGCTGGTGGTGCCAGTAATTACTACCATACGGTCTAGATAAAGGGGCACTGCTGGAGAATCTGTGTCAGCCTTTCCCAGGAGTGCCTGTGAAGTTGTATAAATACTTATCTCAAAGTGTGTTTGTGTGTGTTTGTGTGAGTGTGTGTGTGTGTGTGTGTGTGTGTGTGTGTGTGTGTGTGTGTGTGTGTGTGTGTGTGTGTGTGTGTGTGTGTGAGCTACCTGGGCAGGGGCACAAAGCACTGGTTGGACAGAGAGGGTACTGGAGGTTAGCTTGCCAGCTAGGCTAAGATCTGTACCCTATAGCTGTGCCAGTTGTTGTTGTCTTTCGGCTTTTCCCGGTTAGGGGTTGCCACAGCGGAACTCTGGTCCGCTAGTGATTGGCAGTAGATTTTGATGAACACCGAGGTGCCATCTCAACGTTCAACCTTCAACGAAGGTATGCACATTTACAGATGTCTTTCGAACGCCCACCCAACCACGGAAGAACCTCTTCCTGTAAGGTAACAATGCTACCGCTGCACCACCGCAGATCTTCCCCTATAGCTGTGCCAGGGGAGACTCTTATTGGGGACCTGGGGAGCAAGGGAGCAACCAGCCCAGACTAACCGTGATCTCTGTGTGCACTTAAGGGAAATTGTACTTTGCTGTGAGTATTTGTTATCCTTTCCTCTTATATGAGATGCCCTCTGGTGTTAGTGGTGAGGATTGATGTTCCTTGATTGCTTTGCTAAGGCGCGAGCATCACAGCAGGTATCATTTACTTATACTGATTTTGTTTGTCAGCCAATATAGGCTTTATTGTTATCATATTATTCAACACTAATCGCCTATCAGCCTCTAATATAGTTATCCATTTATATTCAGGTATTTCAAGTCTATTATTAACGTCCCCACCTCTCAAGTTCTTATGTATAACCTCTAATACTTTAAATATGAATTCATGCATCTGACCCTTATCCATAATGTGTTTCGCTAAAGCATTTATTACTAAATTCCTTCTGATCTCAAATTTATGCTCAGTTATATGGTCTTTCAGATGTCTTGAGCTTTTTCCTACATGAAAACATTCACAATGCACACACGTTCCTATGTACACTATATACATGGTATTATCAGATGTCTTGAGCTTTTTCCTACATGAAAACATTCACAATGCAAACACATTGCTATGTACACTATATACATGGTATTATCAGATGTCTTGAGCTTTTTCCTACATGAAAACATTCACAATGCACACACGTTCCTACGTACACTATAAACATGGCATTATCAGATGTCTTGAGCTTTTTCCTACATGAAAACATTCACAATGCACACACGTTCCTATGTACACTATATACATGATATTATCAGATGTCTTGAGATTTTTCCTACAGGAAAACATTCACAATGCACACACGTTCCTATGTACACTATATACATGATATTATCAGATGTCTTGAGCTTTTTCCTACATGAAAACATTCACAATGCACACACGTTCCTATGTACACTATATACATGGTATTATCAGATATCTTGAGATTTTTCCTACATGAAAACATTCACAATGCACACACGGTCCTATGTACACTATATACATGGTATTATCAGATGTATTGAGCTTTTTCCTACATGAAAACATTCACAATGCACACACGTTCCTATGTATACTATATACATGGTATTATCAGATGTCTTGAGCTTTTTCCTACATGAAAACATTCACAGTGCACACACGTTCATATGTACAATATATACATGATATTTTCAGATGTCTTGAGCTTTTTCCTACATGAAAACATTCACAATGCACATACGTACCTATGTACACTATATACATGGTATTATCAGATGTCTTGAGCTTTTTCCTACATGAAAACATTCACAATGTACACACGTTCCTATGTACACTATATACATGATATTATCAGATGTCTTGTGCTTTTTCCTATATGAAAACATTCACACTGCACACATGTTCCTTTGTACACTATATTCATGATATTATCAGATGTCTTGAGCTTTTTCCTACATGAAAACATTCACAATGCACACACGTTCCTATGTACACTATAAACATGGCATTATCAGATGTCTTGAGCTTTTTCCTACATGAAAACATTCACAATGCACACACGTTCCTATGTACACTATATACATGATATTATCAGATGTCTTGAGCTTTTTCCTACATGAAAACATTAACAATGCACACACGTTCCTATGTACACTATATGCATGATATTATCAGATGTCTTGAGCTTTTTCCTACATGAAAACATTCACAATGCACACACATTCCTATGTACACTATATACATGATATTATCAGATGTCTTTAGCTTTTTCCTACATGAAAACATTCACAATGCACACACCGTCCTATGTACACTATATACATGGTATTATCAGATGTCTTGAGCTTTTTCCTACATGAAAACATTCACACTGCACACAAGTTCCTATGTACACTATATACATGATATTATCAGATGTCTTGAGCTTTTTCCTACATGAAAACATTCACAATGCACACACGTTCCTATGTACACTATAAACATGGCATTATCAGATGTCTTGAGCTTTTTCCTACATGAAAACATTCACAATGCACACACGTTCCTATGTACACTATATACATGAAATTATCAGATGTATTGAGCTTTTTCCTACATGAAAACATTCACAATGCACACACGTTTCCATGTACACTATATACATGATATTATCAGATGTCTTGAGCTTTTTCCTACATGAAAACATTGACAATGCACACACATTCCTATGTACACTATATACATGGTATTATCAGATGTTTTGTGCTTTTTCCTACATGAAAACATTCACAATGCACACACGTTCCTATGTACACTATATACATGGTATTATCAGATGTATTGAGCTTATTCCTACATGAAAACATTCACAATGCACACACGTTCCTATGTACACTATATACATGGTATTATCAGATGTCTTGAGCTTTTTCCTACATGAAAACATTCACAATGCCCACACGTTCATATGTACAATTTACACATGATATTTTCAGATGTCTTGAGCTTTTTCCTACATGAAAACATTCACAATGCACACACGCTCCTATGTACACTCTTAAAATGGTATTATCAGATGTCTTGAGCTTTTTCCTACATGAAAACATTCACAATGCACACACGTTCCTAGGTACACTATATACATGATATTATCAGATGTCTTGTGCTTTTTCCTACATGAAAACATTCACACTGCACACATGTTCCTTTGTACACTATATACATGATATTATCAGATGTCTTGAGCTTTTTCCTACATGAAAACATTCACAATGCACACACGTTCCTATGTACACTATAAACATGGCATTATCAGATGTCTTGAGCTTTTTCCTACATGAAAACATTCACAATGCACACACGTTCCTATGTACACTATATACATGGTATTATCAGATGTATTGAGCTTTTTCCTACAAGAAAACATTCACAATGCACACACGTTCCTATGTACACTATATACATGGTATTATCAGATGTCTTGAGCTTTTTCCTTCATGAAAACTTTCACAATGCACACACGTTCCTATGTACACTATATACATGATATTATCAGATGTCTTGAGCTTTTTCCTACATGAAATCATTCACAATGCACACACGTTCCTATGTACACTATATACATGATATTATCAGATGTCTTGAGCTTTTTCCTACATGAAAACATTCACAATGCACACACGTTCCTATGTACACTATATACATGGTATTATCAGATGTCTTGAGCTTTTTCCTACATGAAAACATTCACAATGCACACAAGTTCCTATGTACACTATATACATGGTATTATCAGATGTATTGAGCTTTTTCCTACATGAAAACATTCACAATGCACACATGTTCCTATGTACACTATATACATGGTATTATCAGATGTCTTGAGCTTTTTCCTACATGAAAACATTCACAATGCACACACATTCATATGTACAATATATACATGATATTTTCAGATGTCTTGAGCTTTTTCCTACATGAAAACATTCACAATGCTCACACGCTCCTATGTACACTATATACATGGTATTATCAGATGTCTTGAGCTTTTTCCTACACGAAAACATTCACAATGCACACACATTCCTATGTACACTTTTACATGATATTATCAGATGTCTTGAGCTTTTTCCTACATGAAAACATTCACAATGCACACATGTTCCTATGTACACTATATACATGATATTATAAGATGTCTTGAGCTTTTTCCTACATGAAAACATTCACAATGCACACACGTTCCTATGTACACCATATACATGATATTATCAGATGTCTTGAGCTTTTTCCTGCATGAAAACATTCACAATGCACACACGTTCCTATGTACACTATATACATGGTATTATCAGATGTCTTGAGCTTTTTCCTACATGAAAACATTCACAATGCACACACGTTCATATGTACAATATATACATGGTATTATCAGATGTCTCGAGCTTTTTCTTACATGAAAACATTCACAATGCACACACGTTCCTATGTACACTATATACATGGTATTATAAGATGTCTTGAGCTTTTTCCTACATATAAACATTCACAATGCACACACGTTCCTATGTACACTAAATGCATGATATTATCAGATGTCTTGAGCTTTTTCCTACATGAAATCATTAACATTGCACACACGTTCCTATGTACACTATATACATGATATTATCAGATGTCTTGAGCTTTTTCCTACATGAAAACATTCACAATGCACACACATTCCTATGTACACTATATACATGGTATTATCAGATGTATTGAGCTTTTTCCTACATGAAAACATTCACAATGCACACATGTTCCTATGTACACTATATACATGGTATTATCAGATGTCTTGAGCTTTTTCCTACATGAAAATATTCACAATGCACACATGTTCATATGTACAATATATACATGATATTTTCAGATGTCTTGAGCTTTTTCCTACATGAAAACATTCACAATGCACACACGCTCCTATGTACACTATATACATGGTATTATCAGATGTCTTGAGCTTTTTCCTACACGAAAACATTCACAATGCACACATGTTCCTATGTACACTTTTACATGATATTATCAGATGTCTTGAGCTTTTTCCTACATGAAAACATTCACAATGCACACATGTTCCTATGTACACTATATACATGATATTATCAGATGTCTTGAGCTTTTTCCTACATGAAAACATTCACAATGCACACACGTTCCTATGTACACCATATACATGATATTATCAGATGTCTTGAGCTTTTTCCTGCATGAAAACATTCACAATGCACACACGTTCCTATGTACACTATATACATGGTATTATCAGATGTCTTGAGCTTTTTCCTACATGAAAACATTCACAATGCACACACGTTCATATGTACAATATATACATGGTATTATCAGATGTCTTGAGCTTTTTCCTACATGAAAACATTCACAATGCACACACGTTCCTATGTACACTATATACATGGTATTATAAGATGTCTTGAGCTTTTTCCTACATATAAACATTCACAATGCACACACGTTCCTATGTACACTATATACATGATATTATCAGATGTCTTGAGCTTTTTCCTACATGAAATCATTAACAATGCACACACGTTCCTATGTACACTATATACATGATATTATCAGATGTCTTGAGCTTTTTCCTACATGAAAACATTCACAATGCACACACATTCCTATGTACACTATATACATGGTATTATCAGATGAATTGAGCTTTTTCCTACATGAAAACATTCACAATGCACACATGTTCCTATGTACACTATATACATGGTATTATCAGATGTCTTGAGCTTTTTCCTACATGAAAACATTCACAATGCACACATGTTCATATGTACAATATATACGTGATATTTTCAGATGTCTTGAGCTTTTTCCTACATGAAAACATTCACAATGCACACACGCTCCTATGTACACTATATACATGATATTATCAGATGTCTTGAGCTTTTTCCTACATGAAAACATTCAGAATGCACACACGTTCCTATGTACACTATATACATGATATTATCAGATGTCTTGAGCTTTTTCCTTCATGAAAACATTCACAATGCACACACATTCCTATGTACACTATATACATGGTATTATCAGATGTCTTGAGCTTTTTCCTGCATGAAAACATTCACAATGCACACACGTTCCTATGTACACTATATACATGGTATTATCAGATGTATTGAGCTTTTTCCTACAAGAAAACATTCACAATGCACACACGTTCCTATGTACACTATATACATGGTATTATCAGATGTCTTGAGCTTTTTCCTACATGAAAACATTCACAATGCACACACGTTCATATGTACAATATATACATGGTATTATCAGATGTCTTGAGCTTTTTCCTACATGAAAACATTCACAATGCACACACGTTCCTATGTACACTATATACATGGTATTATCAGATGTCTTGAGCTTTTTCCTACATGAAAACATTCACAATGCTCACACGTTCCTATGCACACTATATACATGGTATTATCAGATGTCTTCAGCTTTTTCCTACATGAAAACATTCACAATGCACACACGTTCCTATGTACACTATATACATGGTATTATCAGATGTCTTGAGCTTTTTCCTACATGAAAACATTCACAATGCACACACATTCCTATGTACAATATATACATGATATTTTCAGATGTCTTGAGCTTTTTCCTACATGAAAACATTCACAATGCACACACGTTCCTATGTACACTATATACATGGTATTATCAGATGTCTTGAGCTTTTTCCTACATGAAAACATTCACAATGCACACACATTCCTATGTACACTATATACATGGTGTTATCAGATGTCTTGAGCTTTTTCTTACATGAAAACATTCACAATGCACACACGTTCCTATGTACACTATATACATGATATTACATGATGCCTGACATCAAATCTCATACTTTTTCTTTGCTACTAGATTAAAAAAATGCTTCACTGGTAATGAAACCGCTTGGCCATCCTTGTGGGTTTGCCCTTTTCCCCACTGTAGTGCAATCTCAGAGTTGGTTTATTTAGTTAGGGGGGTTTGGGGGGGCAAATCCCTCCACTTCATTATGTTTAAAGTAGTGTGTAGTTCGTAGTAGGGCTAGCAATTTCTTTCCCAGGGAAAGAATTCGCTCATTCGGTTTTCACTAATATGAGAGGTCGTCTTTTACAGGTCGATGAAAAGCCATTCATTATAATGGCTTTTTGATAATGTAATATACACCCTGTTAGAAAGATACAAAGACAATCAATATTAAATATAATAAACCTGGTACTTTTAATTCTTCATTTTGTACACACACATATATAGGCACTTTCCGTATGTATGTGTATATATGTCTATAAATGTATGGGTCTACTTTCTAAACCCGAAATTCCACTTACCCGACTTTCATATAACTGAGACGATAAAGCCGACAACTCAGAAGACTGACCACCCGACCCCAGAACACCGACTTTCAACTCCGGTAAGTAACCGCATTGCAAACCTGAAAAACAAACTAAAACTGAAGCAAACTAAACCCACACATCTGGAGGGCTTTGCTCCTAATAGCCCAACATGTGGGGGGCTGGGTCTCCTACATACCCCACTAAATATACCAACTCTGAGATTGCACTACTGTGGGGGTAAGGGGCAAAGTTCACCATGGTTGCCAAGAGGTTACTTACCTGGAGTGAAATGCTGGTATTCCTGGCCGTCGGTATTATAGAATTTCAGCTTTGTCATCTCAGAATTTTAAAAGTCTGGTAAGCAGGAATTCAGTGTACTGAAATAGACCGATATATATATATATATATATATATATATATATATATATATATATATATATATGTATATGGATATATATATATATATATATATATATATATATTCATAGGGAATCACTACAGAATACCAAAATTATACAATCCAAAGACTCTGAATCCAGAGGACCAGAATCTTGAGATTGCAAAATTTCGAAACTTAAAATAAAGAAAAAAAAAAAAAAAAAAAGTAAAACATGCAACAAACTGTTCTAACATGTATGCTGTGCCTCCCACACCCCCTCCAACTTAAATATACCAACTTCGAGATCGGACTACAGTGGACTGAATGGCAATGTTCCTGTTCTGTACTGTACGTCAATCCCCATTCACTACGTTTGAGATCCTGCAATGTCGAGATTCTGGTCCTCGGGATTCAGAATGTCAGGATTGTGGAATTTCAGTATTCCATAGTGATGCCATAGATAGATAGATAGATAGATAGATAGATAGATAGATAGATAGATAGATAGATAGATAGACATAGAATATATATAGCTATAGATAGGGTATTTCTATGAAAATCAGGGTGAGGTTACAAGCTTAGATATTGTGATACTTCCACTAGTAGAAATTTAATATATTTAGCAATATGTCAGCTATGTTCAGTCTGTTATATGGGAAAAAACAATCTAACTTTAAAGGAACAGATTGGTGAGAAAATATCTGATATAAAAAGAAAAAAAAGGCTAGAATTACCTTAGTGAGGTATATAATTCAGTTAAGATCATTGCTTTAAATTCAAATTTTACAAATATAAACTGAGGTCAGTGTGGAGTTGATTTAATGACATATACTGAGGTCTTAGTGTTGCCCAGGACCTTAAATCTGAGGGCAGATAAATATCCTGGCTTGAATGATATGGTCTCTTTGGGGCCTGCTTTAAAAGATAGACCCCAGGATTTAGTAAATCCATGTAGGCATATGGTAAAGCCTATATTGAAGGTACTATGGCCATGTATGCAGTTCCCTCTCAGTAGAGTGCCATGCATATTAATGAAGATGCATTACTGATGGAGAGCCATGTAACATGATCACTGAATCAGTGTAGGGAGTGTGTTACTGTGTCCGGAGATGAGCAACACACCTCCTGCACTGTCAAAGTGCAGTAAATCAATGTATGGACATATATTATTTTTTTTTATGTTTATGTAGCATGGCATGGCACACAGTAATGGACACATGCTAGACATCTAAAAATAAAAACTGGATACATTTAATTATGAATGCAAAGATCAAGTTTAAGCATAACTGTGCAGGTTTGCACACTATGGCTCAGTGCTCAGCAGAGCTTAAATGTAGATGAGAGATATATGTAAAAGTATAGCAGTATTCTACACATTCACATAGCCAAATGGTTAGAGTGACTGCCTTATGTGCAAGAGTTGCACGGTTTCAGTACACAGAAGGGTTATTAAGCATTTATTTTCCAATTAGAAATGATGCCAATTATTTTTAAATCCTGATGTGTTACACTCAGCTAAGCTCCATTAAGCCTTGTTAAGCCATGCCAAGCACCGCTTAAATAACATCTGTTTTAGCACTGCTTGGCAGTGTGCAGCTCCACATAGCTGGTTTGCACACTGCTAAGTGGTGCCAAGCACTGCTAAGCATTGCCAATTTAAGCACTGCCTAACTGAGCTCAGCTGGTTTGCGTGGTGCTAAGTGGAGCACAGCATTTTTAAAAATTGAAAAAAACAAGTCCAGGAGGATGAGGTGCCCAAAATGAAACCAATAAACAGGAAAAAAGCACCAGCAAGCCGTAACCACCTTAAAACATTTAATGTGTTCCACAGCAAGCAAAGCACAACAGAGCACACAATGATAACGCTGAAACTACTACCAGTTCATTTTCATCTTCAACTTCATCAGAAAAATGCTGACAGTCCAAACCTCTTCCCATTTACACCTTTACACACTGCCAAAACTTAAAATCATGTGACATAGAAGTCAATTTTAACCCTTTCCTAAACATACCTTAAAATAGGCATAATAAATACAAGCATAATAAATACAACTTTTCCCTGTTTAAAACACTTTTAAATATCTAAAAACACACTTTCAAAACCTGTAGTAAAGAAACAGATGGATATAAAAAAATTAATGCATGTTAAAAATGAATAAATTAATGTAAAAAAAAAATCAAGTAAAATCAATCTTGTTGAACAATATTTCAAACCACATGTGTGTGAAATTCATAACTTCACTGCTCTTAATTTTAAAACTGGGGCTAGGGAGACCATGTCATTCAAACCCGGCCACCTATTGGTTTGTAATACCAGTTGCCAGTAAACCTCTCCATATTCCAACATGGTCTTCCAAGAACCACCCCTACCATCCATTACCACTTCATCTAATACAAAAACGTGTAAGAAGCACCTTCACAGCTCAAAGTGTGTTTATATAATGCCTTTCTGTTGTTACCCCTCTTAATGTCGTAAAGGTGTTCATATATTCTTTTCTTTAAACACCTTTCTATCTTACCTATGTAAAACGCTTTACATTTCTTACGGGTTGCAATGTAAACAAGTCCCGTACTTTCACAATTAAAATAGGATTTAGAGATAATGTGTCTATTCTTGTTACTGACAGTAATTTCAGAAGTATCAGCTATAAAAGGGCATTGTTGGCATGCTCCAAACTTGAAGGTACCCACTTTTCTAATTAAGTTTCCCCCAAGTTTGTTTTCCATAAGGTCCTTAATGCAGCTACCTTTTCTGAAGATGAATTTTAGTGGAACATCAAATTTTAAATTCAAGTCAGAGAGCTTGGAAAATCTATTCCACTCCCTCTGGACAATGTCTCTAATGACCTGCTTATCACCACTAAAATCCACAATAAAGGCATTTTCATAGGTGTCACTGTCCCCATTGCTCGTTACCCTTTCTTTTATACCTGTATCACCTGAATATAAAATTGGTGTAAATCTGTCCTTCCTATGCTGCAATACTTCTTCCTGGAATTCCTTAATCAAGGTCTCTGGGTATCCTCTTTCTAAAAACATACATTTTAGTAGGTCACACTCATCCAAAAAATCATTGTTATCAGAGGTCATTCAACTACCACGTACATATTGACCCTTCACTATTCCTTTCTTTTGGAAGCATTGGTGGGCACTAGAAAAGTGCAAAAATGAATTACAATATGTCTCCTTCCTGTGTACTTTTGATTCATACCCATTACTGCTCTTCCTAATATGGACGTACAAAAAGTCAATACTGTCATAACCTATCTTATATGTGAATCTAAAAAAATCAGTACTGTTGGAAATGTGTTCAAAGAAGTCCATAAATTTCTCCTCACTATCTGTCCAAAATATACAGATATCGTCATGGAAACATTTGTATAGTGCCCAACAATCCTTAAATACTGAATTAAACACCTACTTTTGCTCCCACCAAGTCATCACTAGGTTTGCATAAGTGGGGGCACACATGGTCCCTATGGCAACTCCCTTTAACTGTCAAAAAAATTCCCCTTCAAAATAGAGAAAATTGTTGTTTAATACCAATTTCATTAAGACAGTAAAAACATAAATCTCTTTTTCAGGAAAATTATTTCCGTACCTTAGAATCTCTTCAAAAAACTCTAAGCCAGCTCTATGGGGAAATAGAAGTGAAAAGGTCCACCACATCAATAGTAATAAAAATGGCTTCTTTGGTTATCTGTTTGTCCTTTACACCTTTACACTTTTTAAAAATCCCATGTGTCCTTCAGCACATTACATGCACCCGCAGATTAGTTCTTTAACCTGTGATCTAAATATTTAGCAATGGGTGCAGTGACAGACTGACTAGCAGCTACAATGGGCCTCAAGATGGTTCTTGTACATCTTTCTGGACCTTCGGAATCCCAAAGATAGACGGTACTCTTGGTTCCTTGTTGTGTAAGAATTTGAAAGTCTCTATATCTATACAACCCTCCAATACCAAATCCTTGAGTGCAATGTAAACCTTTTTGTATGCAATATGCACCTCATTAATAGAGACCTTCACATAATTGTCGTTGTCTAACAAAATATCCATCATCTTTCTGTTGTACGTAATAACATCCATGAGCACCGTGCCCCCACCCTTGTCTGGCTTCATCACCCTCACATACTTATTCTTCCTAATGGAATCTAAAAGTGTTTTTTCTTCAGATGTCAGGTTAAAATTAACCTTATCAACAGAAAGTTTTTCTCTAAGTTCCATTTCCAAAACATTCTCTAAATTTTTAAGCTGAGGGTGCACAGGGGGATTCCACACACTTTTCCTTCTCAAACCTTCACTCGCAACACTTTGACCATCCAGCAAAAGTTCTAATTTCTTCTTGTGGATGAACATTTTCAAGTCAATTAATACATTACTTAAACACATTTTTTGTGGGGAACAAATTTAAAACCTTTTGAAAATAAATCAAAAAAGACCTTAGTAATGTGCAAACTTGTATAATTAAAAATAGTGTGTCCCTGGCAAGTCAAAATAGGTCCATTTTCCACAATACATTCATCTGACTCCATTTCATCATGTACTGTGATACTACCAGTAACAACTATTGAGCTTGTTTCCCCCTCCTATTGTTGTTCCACCCCCTCCAATTGCCCTGATAATAATTGGTCATAAGCTTGCTCTTCAGTCTCTCGGGCCTATGGAGGGGGGGGGGTATTCTAAAGAGCCCTGATAGTTAGTGTGCCCGGCAGGCCACAGTGCTCATGGATGTTATTACATACGACAGTAAGATGATGGATATTTTGTTAGACAACAATTATGTGACGATCTCTATTAATGAGGTGCATATTGCATACAAAAAGGTTTACATTGTACTCAATGATTTGGTATTGGAGGGTTGTATAGATATAGAGATTTTCAGATTCTTACACAAGGAACCAAGAGTACATCTATCATTGGGATTCCGAAGGTCCACAAAGATGTACAAGATCCCCCCTTGAGGCCCACTGTAGCTGCTAGTCAGTCTGTCTCTGCACCCATTGCTAAATATTTAGATCACAGGTTAAAAAACCTATCTGTGGGCACATGTAATGTGCTGAAGAACTCATGGGATTTTTAAAAAAGTGTAAAAGACAAACAGATAACCAAAGAAGTAATTTTTATTACTATTGATGTGGTGGACCTTTTCACTTCTATTCTCCATAGAGCTGGCTTAGAGTTTTTTGAAGAGATTCTAAGGTACGGAAATAATTTTCCTGAAAAAGAGATTTATGTTTTTACTGTCTTAATGGAATTGGTATTAAACAACAATTTTTTCTATTTTGAAGGGGAATTTTTTTGACAGTTAAAGGGAGTTGCCTTGGGGGCCATGCAAACCTAGTGATGGCTTGGTGGTAGCAAAAGTATGTGTTTAATTCAGTATTTAAGAATTGTTGGGCACTATACAAACATTTCCTTGATTATATCGGTATATTTTGGACAGATAGTGAGGAGAAATTTATGGACTTCTTTGAACACATTTCCAACAGTACTGATTTTTTTAGATTCACATATAACATAGGTTATGACAGTATTGACTTTTTGAATGTCTATATTAGGAAGAGTATTAATGGGTTTAAATCAAAAGTACACAGGAAGGAGACATATTGTAATTCATTTTTGCACTTTTCTAGTGCCCACCCATACTTCCAAAAGAACGGAATAGTGAAGGGTCAATATGTGCGTGGTAGTTGAATGACCTCTAATGACAATGATTTTTTTGGATGAGTGTGACCTACTAAAATGTATGTTTGTAGAAAGAGGATACCCAGAAACCTTGATTAAGGAAATCCAGGAAGAAGTATTGCAGCATAGGAAGGACAGATTTATACCAATTTTACATTCTGGTGATACAGGTATAAAAGAAAGGGTAACGAGCAATGGTGACAGTGACTCCTATGAGAATGCCTTTATTGTGGATTTTAGTGGTGATGTGCAGGTCATTAGAGACATTGTCCAGAGGGAATGGAACAGATTTCCCAAACTCTCTGACTTGAATTTAAAATTTGATGTTCCACTAAAATTCATCTTCAGAAAAGGTAGATGTATTAAGGACCTTATGGGAAACAAACTTGGGAAAACTTAATTAGAAAAGTGGGTACCTTCAAGTGTGGGGCATGCCAACAATGCCCTTTTATAGCTGATACTTCTGAAATTACTGTCAGTAACAAGAATAGACACATTACCTCTAAATCCTATTTTAATTGTGAAAGTACAGGACTTGTTTACATTGCAACCTGTAAGAAATGTAAAGCGTTTTACATAGGTAAGACGGAAAGGTGTTTAAAGAAAAGAATATATGAACACCTTTATGACATTAAGAGGGGTAACATCAGAAAGGCATTATATAAGCACACTTTGAGCTGTGAAGGTGCTTCTTACACTTTTTTTGTATTAGATGAAGTGGTAATGGAGGGTAGGGGTGGTTCTTGGGAGACCATGTTGGAATATAGAGCGGTTTACTGGCAACTGGTATTAGAAGCCAATAGGTGGCTGGGTTTGAATGACATGGTCTCCCTAGATCCAGTTTTAAAATTAAGAGCAGTGAAGTTATGAATTTCACACACGTGGTTTGAAATATTGCTCAACAAGATTGATTTTACTTGATTTTTTTTTACATTCATTTATTCATTTTTAACATGCAGTCATATTTTTATATCCATCTGTTTATTTATTACAGGTTTTGAAAGTGTGTTTTTAGATATTTATAACTGTTTTAAACAGGGAAAAGTTGTATTTATTATGCTTGTATTTATTATGCCTGTTTTAAGGTATGTTTAGGAAAGGATTAAAATTGAATTCAGTGTCACATGATTTTAAGTTCTGGCAGTGTGCAAAAGTATAAATGGGGAGGGGTTTGGACTGTTAGCATTTTTCTGATGAAGTTGGGAGATGAAAACGAACTGGTAGTAGTTTCAGCATTATCATTGTGTGCTCTGTTGTGCTTTGTTTGCTGTGGAACACATTAAATGTTTTAATGGGGTTACGGCTTGCTTTTGCTTTTTTCCTGTTTATTATTTATAAAAATTGCCCACTGGCATTAAAGTGGTAGAAAACAGGGTATATTAAGCACAGTAGGTGGGAATTCTGCAGAATTCATTGGAGTTCAACCTGTGAGGATACTATGGCAAGCGTTGGAGTGGGTACACACTTTCTGGTGCAGTGGTGGAGTACTCTGGAGTCCAGTGTCATGGTCAGACTCCTAGCTAAAAACCATGCAGGGTGGTTACCATGGCTCAGAGTACAAAGCAGATGCCTGGAACTGTATGGCAAGGGACCTCACCAGTGCAGCTAGTATCCCTTCACAGGTGAACAGTGTCATCACCACCATGATGACCTGAAAAGAAGGAAGAGGGAAGTCTTGGATGTCTGAGTCCAAGAATTCCAGGCAGGCAGTGTTCTACAAGTGTGTAGGTATGTTTACCTGTGTTTCACCATTATTTAACTTGGAATGTTTGCTAAACCAGTATGCATAATGGTGGGCTTCTCTCCCAACAGCTGCAGAGGTGAGAGCTCACAACATAGAGGTGCATGCAGGGCACCTAGCTAGGTTGCACCGTGAGTGTGGTGAGTACAGATGTATCTTCCAATCTGTAGACATATAAGCAAGAAAGAGTAAACCCTTAACTGTCATTAGGTATATAAATAGTGTTGATTGCAATGTAATGAATGTGGTCATAGACCTGGACTGCAATAACTGACTACTGCCACATGTACTACAATAAGCAGGAAAGAGTAAAGCATTAACTTTGATTAATTAAATGAAATGCAGTTTCTATCACAATAACTGTGGAATTACATCCGTATTGCTACACCTGCATTATAATAACTGCTGGTCAATAAAAACTTGAAAGTATACCAGTAAATGCATGAAGGCATCTGTAATGAACTGTTGTGTAATATGTGTGGAGTGAGAGCTGATATTTCAACCAGTAACAATATATTGCATAGACTTGCAGTTTATTTAGAAATGTATAGGTTACCTAGTCTTTCTGCCATGATTGTGTTTCATCACTACACTGTATTATAACATTTTAGTTTTAGTAGCAGGTCATATTTTGTTTCCAGGTTAGCTCTAGGACAAAGTCAGTCAGCCGGATATCAACATTGACTCAATAGCTCAGTTTGTCAAATGCTGTGTACGAAGTACATTTTGCTAGACACAGTCCTGGGTTCTAATCCAGTTCCATGTACTAACAACTATTACTGAATTACATATGTTATGATGACAGATATTCTCTCCACAGGGACTACTGGCAAATGGGTGAGGTAGCACATAGTATGTGTAAATACTTGCTTGTTCAGATGTCACTGACAGTTGAAATCATTCTCACGAATGTACTATTTATCCACACAATAAAGGAAAAAGCTTCAGTAATAACAAACTCTAATAAAATAAAATAAATAAAAAAATGGGTAATAACAGATAGCATTCTCTCCACAGGGACACAGGTAAAAGGGTGAGCTAGCTCATAGTATGCATAAATGCTTGTGTGTTCAGCTGTCACACACTGTTGAAATCATTCTTTTGAATGTGCTATTTATCCACACAATAAAGGCAACAAGTTCAACAATAACAAACTATAATAAAATAAAAGAAATAAAAAATGAGTGATAACAGGTATCATTCTCTCCACAGGGACACAGGTGAAAGGGGGAGCTAGCTTATAGTATGTGTAAACAATTCCTTGTTCAGCTGTCACACACTGTTGAAATCATTCTCATGAATGTGCTACTTTTCCACACAATAAAGGCAACAGGTTCAATAATTACAAACTGCAATAAGATAAAAGAAATAAAATGCGTATTGAAGTTATAGCTGTATTCCTGGAGTGTCTTGTAAAGGTTGATGCAGTCAATTACTGCATGTGATGCATATGCCCCCTGCAGTCAGTGATATTAGGTATGATACTCATACCTGCCATGCATGGCATGATAGTTGTGTACTCTCCGTACTGTACACATGCATGTCTCTCAAGTGTTACGCTGCAACGGAATGTAATTGCTGTTTTGTAATCCCTGTGTCACAGATGCATCATCAACATGATTCATATGGCAATATCCAATTACTAGCACATTAGCCCACATTGTTCCTGGTAGTTATATAGGTCCACTGGATGTTCAAGTGGTCTTTTAGTTGTGTACCTGCAGGTGTTACTGCTTAGCCCATAGTCACCCATGCGGATAGCTTGAGAAGTATGTATGTGCTACAGCAGCTATAAGGCACATTTACACATAAAGAAAGGACAGACCTGTAGAGTAGCTAGCGTTACTGTTGTCAACTATATAGCCCATGATGGTATCAATGGACTGCATTACTCTCTCTTCTCACCCCTTATCTTCACATATTTATTATTGTTATATATTGGTTATGGTTTACTATTAGCATATGTTGTTTCAAAAACTGTATTTTGGGCATGCATTTTCTTAATGTTATGTGTTACTATGGTTGCATATTAACATATCTTGTTGAATTGCCTATTATGCTGGTCTTATGCCATAATTGCTACTGGCATGCTGTTAATATACTGAGTGTTCTGTTATTTATTGTTGTGTTTCACATAATATGCATTTAACTGTAATGGGGTTATGCAAAATGTTCTTGCATGCTATTACTAACAATGGTTTTGTTCATGACTCACCTTTGTTTATTCTCTATCTCCATACCCACAACACATTTGGGAAGGCCGGTTCCTGGTGATCTGCCTACCCTACCTCAGCCGGCCATGGTACTAGGTCCTAGCTCATCTGGGACCCAAGCTGGGGGTACCCCCTTCTCTGGCCCTGCACCCGCTTTAGGGGGAACCACCTCAAGGGATGGAGCCCATCCCCCCCCCCCTGAGAGCAGGGTGGAGGGGGGGTTGTCGCCCAGGATCTACTACCGGCCATGGTGAGCAAGATTATCTATAGGAGGTTTCAGCACCCAGCTTCCAGCACAGCCACTTTTGGAGCAGTGAGGGAACAGTGTTGATTGCCCATGGGTGGGGATCTCATTCATGCTGCTTCCGCCTAGTGGCACCTGCACTTCTGATTCCACAACACCCTCCATATACAGGTTGTTTACCCTCTCATGGGTCACACACTGCCTCTGTATGCTGTCTTTTCTGTCTTGTCTGTCTGCAAATGCAACCTCTCCTACCCAACTTATCTCCCCACATGTATCTATATCCCTTCCCCAAATTCTTCTCTCTCTTTAAAAAAAAGTGCGCCTGTCCCAGAAAAAAAATATTGCCCATACATAGACATTTGGACACGTGTTCATTGAACACAACTATTACATTACTAAATCAACATATTTATGTTGCCCTCAGCTCTCTATCTGGGGTGTGAGGCTCCAAATTCCAAATTCTGTAAAACCTGCTCAGCTGTTGCTGTACAAGAAATGGAAAGATATGGTCCTTTACTACACCCTTCTTGCACAATCCTACCTGCCTTTCAGTATATTTTCTCCCTGCTTACCCCCATTTCACCACTTTGCTATAACCCCTTTTTCTTTTCTTCTTCTAAATTTAGGGCAGGTTTAAGTGGAGCACTACACAAACCCACTTAACACTGCTTAAAAGTGCATTAATCATTTTATGTGTTTCAAACAGTGTTAGGCAAATCTGCAAAATAATCCCTGCTGCCATGTGCCAAACCCAGGCCCCTGCCAAATAATCTCCCCTGCCTTGTCTCAAACCCAGGCTCCTGCCTACTACAGCACAGTACATTAGCCAACTAAGCCACTCAGCTCTGATGTAACACAGGTGTTTCCAGCAACATATACTGATTGTCACTGATACACTGCAAGGACATGTAATGGGAAAAATGGGAGTGTACATGAGACCGTGATGCAGACACTATACCACGACACAGCCAAATAAATAAAAATGGATGTACGTGAGGCCTGGGATAGCAGTTATATCTGTCAGTTGCACAGACTCTTGCAGAATGTCCACAGTTTTGCATTAGATGGCAATGATTATCCCCCTTTACCACCACTGAAACAACCTAACTACTGGAAAACCAATTTTTGTGGACAAGGTAAACTACAGGACCAATGAATCAATGGAAACAAATGCCGTTTTGAGGGAAGCAGAGAGAGAGACAGTATAATCGACAACAGAGTAACAGGACTAAATATTAACTTTAATAAAATGTGTGATGTTATTAGACAAATGGCTGTGTGCCATAATGACAGTCTCCTTTTAAATCTGTCTGGTATTGATTTATGTGATGTTGAAGCTTTTGTACTAAGACGAGGACTTAAGTTTGTACCTACTTCTCTCCCTAGAAAACATTTTTTTAAAGTGGAATTTTTTAGACTTATTAGAAAATGACATCTAATAGACCATTATGAATGTAATGAAAATAACATCTGTGATAATTTTTCTGATGTGTCTATAAGTGAAGAAGATGAAAAAGATGTATTTTTTCCTGTGATTCCTTTTTTGATTCTTTTGAAAATTTTAATGCTTATTGTTTATTGGATACAGGGGATGTTTCATACAGGAGTTCTTTTGTTCCTCCTTTTTCTAATGAAACAATAGAACAACTTTCAAAAATGATTAATTTTGCGATGGAAAATAAATTTAATTAGTTTCTGTGAAAGAAAATATACAGTACAATTTAAGTAAGGATGAATGGCATGCATTGTTGAAATTGGGTAGTAGGCAAGATATTGTGAAAATAATGTCAGATAAGGGCCGAATATATGTTATATTACATTAGAAACAATATCTAAAAATGTGTATGGGCCATTTATCTGATGTAAAGGTTTATAAAATAGTGAAAGAAAGTGATTTTCCCCTTGCCATTTGGAATTTTAAAGCATTAATAAATAAAAGCCTCAGGCTAGGTTATTTTACCAAGAAGAATGTTAAGTTTCAATTTTATACAGAAGGCAGCTCTTTGGCTAAGTTCTATTGCTTGCCTAAAATTCACAAACGTTTGAGTTCTCCTCCTGGTTGGCCTATAGTGGCAGCACAGAATTATTTTCTACATAATGTAGGGGTATTTTTATACTCCTATCTTCTTAAATATGTTATAAAACTGGAATCCTATATAAAGGATACTTTCCATTTCTTGGAAAAAGTGAAAGAAATTGAATGTGAGGAAGATTATTATTGGATAGTATTAGATGTAAAAAGTTTGTACATTAGCATTACACATACTCTAGGTTTGGAAGCCTTGAATTTTTTTTAGGTGAAAGCCCTGTTAGTAATTATGTTATAGAGTTAATTTATTCTTGTTTGACTAACAATACTTTGAATTCAATCAATGCATTTATCAGCAACTGCAGTGGACTGCCATGGGTGTGTCCTTTGCACTGATGCATGCAAATCTTGTGATGGGCCTTTTTGAGAATGAATTTCTTTATAAATTAAGTTTCTTTTGGGATTTTGTAGTCCTATATTGTAGATGCATGGATGATTTGATTTTTTATGTAAGGGAGGTTTAAATATAGCCTCTTTTTTGTTAATAGTTTAAATGGCAATCATTTTGAGTTAGAATTTGATGGTTTACAAATGGGCAAATTAGTCACCTATTTAGATGCTAAACTGAAGATTGTGGGTAATGCTATTGCTACTAGCATTCATAGGAAATCTACTAATGAGATATGCATTTCAGACAGCATAAGTTGTCACCCTCTCCATGTATTACAGGCTTTATCTTATAATGAACTAATTAGAGTTAGTAGGTTATGTAGTGATGCTAGTGTATTGGAGAATGACATTTTGAATACATGTATTGCCTTTAGACAAATGTGGTTTTATGAAATATTAATTACTGAATCCTTAAAAAAACTGCTAGATTATTATTATGGGACAGTTAATAGAAGTGAAAACACCAGACTTCCTGTAAAAAAATTTAGTTGGAATTTAAATAGAAATTTATATAATGGGAATATAAAAGTATATTTTGTGTTTACCTTTAATGTCTTTAGTCAGAAAATAGTAGATATTGTTAGATATTATTGGCCAGTCCTTATTGGCAATAGGGATGGTATAAAGAACCTATATAGGGTTCCGTTCATCTCTTATTAAGACAAGTAGGAATATTAAAGACATAGTAGTACATAACACATTTATGCTTCCTGGTGATAAGTTCACTATACAACCCAGTAGATGTGGAACTTTTCCACATGGAAAATGTTCATTATGTGCTAATATAGTTAGATCTTTTGATAGCATTAATAAAATAAGATTTTGTCCTACATCCTTGTATACGTGCACCACTAAAGGAGTGGTGTATGCCCTTTCATGCCCTTGTGGCTTGTTTTATATAGGGGAAATGAAAATCATTTTTAAATTAAGGCTTCAAGAGCATGTCAGGTATATTAAGAATAATAATCTTGTAAATCCTGTTGCCTTGCATTTTAATTTGACACATAATAGTAATTTGTCTGTCTTAAAAGCATGTATTTTGGAACAGGTTTTATCTTGGGATGATACTGTGTTAAAAAACAAGTTGTTGTATAAAAAGACATTCTTTATTCTTAAGTATAACACTTTATCTCCAGATGGATTGAATAATGAGTGTAACTGGAGAGTTTTCCTATAAAGTACCTGATAGAGTAATTGTTTAATTATTTAATTGCATTTAATTGTGTTTATTCTATATATCAGAGCTGTTTTTGCTTTAATTATTAACTCCTGGAAGGCTTTTGTTTGATGAGATGCCAGAGTGATTTTATTAAAGTTTTGATTATCTTTCTTGTGGTTGCAGCTTTATTTCACTGGCTTAGTAGTATTTGTATATTGAGTGTTTTGTCAGTGTTTTTTTGGTGTCCACAGTTTTGCTCCCTACATTTCGCATGGTTTCACAAAAACATATCTCTCTGATAGAATACTGGCAAGTCATTAAAGAATGAGGTTAGAAACTCATGACAGACATTTGAGAGTCACACTTCATACCCTTCACAAAACACATGCTAATGCAAATCCTGTGTTACAGACTGTATGCATGCACATATATCTTTCACATACACCTACTGCAGCACTGACTTAGTAGTTTAGTCAATTAACTGTCTTATATGCAGTACATTTTTCCACCCACAGTCATGGGTTTGAATCCAGTGTGTTGCACTTCAATTACATTTTTGTGAATACAGCAAATAATGACTGAGTCATGCAATTTTAACCAAAACTGGTTGCTGCTGCTGAATTAACTGCTACCCATGTTTGCAAGTCAAAGGCCTGTAGGTAGGGACGCCATGCACATATTCATATAGCCTACCAATATGTCACCTATTACTCCCTGATTGGCAATGTTACATAACAGATGTACCTTGAGCACATGCCTCGATTGGACTGTTATGGATACCCTCAGCCTGGCTCTGCTGTAATGACAGAGCTGACACTGCTCCCTAGTGACACATACAGCTTGCTGTCCTCCAAAGTGTTCGGACTCTCCCCTATGTGGCCTAGGTTACAGCAGCAACTGCATCCTTCAATATATGCAGTTGTATGTTAAGCTACCTGCTACAGACCTACCGTACCTCGCAACCCCGTAGAGCAAGGTCTCCAGACAACACCCATACATAGAGGGGTGGGGGTCAAAGTTCAAGAAACAGGGACATGTTTCACAGTTTGACCCTACAAACATAGTGAGCTGACAGGCTAGCAGCTACTGCAGCATCATGCATATTCTGATGGTTATTATGTCTGACACTCACATGTCTCTTCCTCCTTACTGACCTCAACCGACAATGTTTAACACTGAACTGCCAGATTATTATATAGTCATTTGACAAAAGCCAAACGTAGCATGCAAAACTGTGGACATACCTAATAAATCTCAACACTGGACAGTATTTGTATCTACCTTCTGTGATACTGTAGTCTCCACACCTCAATAATGTCCATCTCATAGACTAAAAAAGGTGCCAAGTCCTACATGAAGGCCTTAAATATTGCACTGTGGTGCCATGTCATTGGCTAATGAAAGGGCAACCCAGCTGTTTTGGATGTAATTAGCAAGTCTGAGCCACGGATTGGTGCACAGGCAATTACCTGTTAATGAGCATGACCTACAAAAGGCAAGCAACTGCCTATGTGCAACAGGTCTGTAAGTTGCTTTACCAAGGCAGAGTAAGATTTAACATGCTTTTTTCTTGAGGATTTGCTCACAAACTGATTATGTCACTCTACCAGGTATGTCATGCAAGTCACCAGAGATATGAATTGGGTGCAGTTAACCACATTGGATGAATGTATATATCAAAACAGAAACAAAATCCAAATAGTAGAAACACTTGCTTTATTACACATAGAACCAAGCTTTTGGGAAAACACCCTTCATCAGTATTCATTATACAATTAAAAATTAGGCATTATATACCCTAACAAAATAAAACACATGACACAGCTCACCAACAGAAGCAAATAATCAATTAAGATAAACACTCTCAAATTCAATTTTAAATGATAAAAAACATAATATATAAATACTTTAAATAACAGATAATTAATATCATATATAAATATTTATGTATGTACATATACTTATATATTAGCTTAAAAACACTTAAAGCAGGTATCATTTATTTATACTGATTTTGTTTGTCAACCAAGATAGGCTTTATTGTTATCAAATTATTCACCCCTGGTTGCCTATCGGCCTCTAATATAGTTATCCATTTATATTCAGCTATTTCAAGTCTAGTATTAACGTGCCCACCTCTCAAGTTCTAACGTATAACTTCTAATTCATTAAATTTGAATTAATGCATCTGATCCTTATCCATAATGTGTTTGGCTGAAGCATTTATTACTAAATTCCATCTGATGTCTTGAGCTTTTTCCTGCATAAAAACATTCACAATGCACACACATTCCTATGTACACTATATACTTGGTATTATCAGATGTCTTGAGCGATTTCCTACATGAAAACATTCACAATGCACACACGTTCCTATGTACACTATATACATGGTATTATCAGATGTCTTGAGCTTTTTCCTGCATGAAAACATTCACAATGCACACACATTCCTATGTACACTATATACATGGTATTATCAGATGTCTTGAGCTTTTTCCTACATGAAAAAATTCACAATGCACACACGTTCCTATGTACACTATATACATGGTATTATCAGATGTCTTGAGCATTTTCCTACATGAAAACATTCACAATACACACACATTCCTATGTACACTATATACATGATATTATCAGATGTCTTGAGCTTTTTCTTACATGAAAACATTCACAATGCACACACGTTCCTACGTACACTATATACATGATATTATCAGATGTCTTGAGCTTTTTCCTACATGAAAACATTCACAATGCACACACGTTCCTATGTACACTATATACATGGTATTATCAGATGTCTTGAGCTTTTTCCAACATGAAAACATTCACAATGTGCACACGTTCCTATGTACACTATATACATGATATTATCAGATGTCTTGAGCTTTTTCCTACATGAAAACATTCACAATGCACACACGTTCCTATGTACAAATGTCTTGAGCTTTTTCCTACATGAAAAAATTCACAATGCACACACATTCCTATGTACACTATATACGTGGTATTATCAGATGTCTTGAGCTTTTTCCAACATGAAAACATTCACAATGCGCACACGTTCCTATGTACACTATATACATGACATTATCAGATGTCTTGAGCTTTTTCCTACATGAAAACATTCACAATGCACACACATTCCTATGTACACTATATACATGATATTATCAGATGTCTTGAGCTTTTTCCTACATGAAAACATTCACAATGCACACACGTTCCTATATACACTATATACATGGTATTATCAGTTGTCTTTAGCTTTTTCCTACATGAAAACATTCACAATGCACACACATTCCTATGTACACTATATACATGGTATTACATGTTGCGTGACATCAAATCGCATACTTTTTCTTTGTTAATGGATGACAAAAATACTTTGCTGGGAAAGAAAGTGCTTGGACATCCTTGTGAGTTTGTCCTTTTCCCCACTGTAGTGCAATCTCGAAGTTGGCATATTTAGTTAGTTTTAATATTAGTTAAATATTTATTTAGTTAGTTATATTTACTTCGTTATATTTAAAGTAGTGTGTAGTTCATGGTAGGGCTAGTGATTTCTTTCCATGGAATGAATTCGCTCATTCAGGTTTTTGTTATTATGAGACTTCGACTTTTATGGGTCGATGAAAAGCCGTTCAATATAATGGCTTTTTGATAATGTAATATACACCCTGTTATAAAGATACAAAGAAAATCAGTATTAAATATAATAAAGCTGGTACTTTTAATTCTTCATTTTGTACATACACATATATACATTTTCTGTATGTATGTGTATATATATATATATATATATATATATATATATATATATATATATATATATACACATATATATATATATATAGATATATATATATATCTATATATATATATATATATATATATATATATATATCTATATCTCTCTCTCTCTCTCTCTCTATATATATATATATATATATATATATATATATGTGTGTGTGTGTGTGTATGGGTCTACTTTATAAACCCGAAATCCCACTTACCTGACTTTCATATAACTGAGACGATAAAGCCAACAGCTCAGAAGACTGACCACCCAGACCCAAGAGCACTGACTTTGAACTCCATGTAAGTAATCGCATTGTCAACCTGAAAAGCAAACTAAAACTGATGCAAACTAAACCCACACATGTGGGGGGGATTCGCCCCTCACACCCCACTAAGTGGGAGGCTATGCCTCCTACACCCCCCAACTAAATATACCAACTCTGAGATTGCACTACTGTGGGGTTAAGGGGCAATGTTCTCCACGGTTGCCAAGAGGATACTTACCTGGAGTGAAACGTTGGTGTTCCAGGACGTTGGTATTCTGGATTTTCGGCTTTGTCGTCTCAGTATTTTAAAAGTCGGGTAAGAAGGAATTCGGTGTACTGAAATAGACCTATAAATATACAGATATATATATATATATATATATATATATATATATATATATATATATATATATATAAAATATATATGGAATCACTACCGAATAAATACTGAAATTCCACAATCCAGAGACTGAATCCTGAGAACCAGAATCTCAAGATTGAGGAATCTTGAAACTTAAAAAAAACAAAAAAGTAAAACATACAACAAACTATTCTAACATGTATGCTGTGCCTCCCACACCCCCTGCAACTTAAATATACCAACTCTGAGACTGCACTACAGTGGAGTGAACAGCAATGTTCCAGTTCCGTACTGTATGGCAATCCCCATTCACCACATTCAAGATTCTGCAATTTCGAGATTCTGATCCTTGGAATTCAGAATGTCAGGATTGTGTAATTCCAGTATTTCATAGTGATCACATAGATAGATAGATAAATAGATAGACATAGAATAGATATAGCTATAAATAGAGTATCTCCATGTAAATCAGGGCGATGTTACAAGCTTAGATATTATGATACTTCCACTAGAAGAAATTTAATATATTTAGCAGGATGTCAGATATGTTCATTCTATTATATGGGAAAAACAATCAAACTTTAAAGAACAGATTGGCAAACAAATATCTGATATAAAAAGAAAAGGCTGGACTTGCCTTAGTGAGATATATAATTCAGTTAAGATCATTGCTTTAAATTCAAGTTTTACAAATGGTAAACTGAGGATGGTGTGGAGGAGATTTAATGACATGTACTAAGGTCTTAGTGTTGCCCAGGATCTTAAATCTGAAGGCAGATAAATATCCTGGCTTGAATGATATGGTCTCTTTGGAGCCTGCTTTAAAAGATAGAGCCCAGGATGTAGTAAATCCATGTAGGCATACAGTAGAGCTTAAGTAGAATGTACTATGGCCATGTATGAAGTTCCTCCTCAGTAGAGCGCTATGCATATTAATGAAGATGCGTTATTGAGGGAGAGCCATGTAGCACAGTTATTGAATCAGTATAGGGATTGTGTTACTGTGTCCAGAGATGAGCAACACATCCCCTGCACTGTCAAAGTGCAGTAAATCAATGTATGGATATATATTAATTTTTTTTTTATGTTTATGCAGCATGACATGGCATGCAGCAATGGACACATGCTAGAAATCTAACAATAGAAACCGGATACATTGAATTATGAATGCAAAGATCAAATTTAAGCATAGCTGAGTGGGTTTGCACACTGTGGCTCAGTGCTCAGATGAGAGATATATGTAAAAGTATAGCAGTGTTCTACACATTCAGATAGCCAAATTGTTAGAGTGACAGACTTATGTGCAGTAGTTGCAGGGTTTGAGTACACAGAATGGTTATTAAGCATTTATTTTCCAATTACAAATTATGCCAATTATTTTTAAATCCTGATGTGCTACACTCAGCTCAGCTCCATTAAGCCCTGTTAAGCCATGCCAAGCACCGCTTAAATAAAATGTGTTTCAGCACCACTTGGCACTGTGTAGCTCCACTTAGCTGGTTTACACACTGCTAAGTGATGCCAAGCACTGGTAAGCATTGCCAGTTTAAGCACTTCCTAACTGAGCTCAGCTGGTTTGGGTGGTGCTAACTGGCACACAGCATTTTTACAAATTGCCCAATGCCATTAAAGTGTGGGAAAACAGGGAATATTAAGCACAATAGGTGGGAATACTGCAGAATACATTAGAGTTCAACCTGTGAGGATACTATGGCAAGTGTTGGAGAGGGTACTTGTTTTTTGGTGCAGTGGTGGAGCACTCTGGAGTCCAGCATCATCGTCGGACTCCTAGCTAAAAATATGCAGGGTGGTTACCAGGGCACAGAGTACAAAGCAAAGGCCTGGAACTGGTTGGCAAGGGACCTCATTAGTGCAATTGGTATCCCCACACAGATGAGCAGTGTCTTCACCACCATGAAGACCTGAAAAGAAGGAAGAGTGCAGTCTTTAATGCCTGAGTCCAAGAATTCCAGGCGGGCAGTGATCCACAAGTGTGTAAATGTGTTTACCTGTGTTTCACCATTATCTAACTTGGAATGTTTGCTAAACCGGTATGCATAATGGTGTGCTGATCTCTCAACAGTTGCAGAGGTGAGAGCTCGCAACATTCAGGTGCATGCAGGGCACATGGCCAGGTTGCACCATGAGTGTGGTGAGTACAGATGCATCTTCCAATCTATAGAAATATAAGCAAGAAAGATTATAGCCTTAACTGCCATTAGGTATATAAACAGTGTTGATTGTATTGTAATGAATGTGGTCATAGACCTGGACTGCAATAAGTGACTACTGCCACATGTACTATAATGAGCAGGAAAGAGTAAAACATTAACCTTGATTAATTAAATGAAATGAAGTTTCTATCACAATAGCTGTGGAGTTACAGCTGTATTGCTACACCTGCATTATAATAACTGCTGGTCAATAAAAACTTTAACGTATATCAGTAAATGCACGAAGACATCTGTAATGAACTGTTTTGTAATACTTGTAGAATGAGAGCTGATATTTCAACCAGTAGCAATATATTGCATAGACCTGCAGATTATTTAGTAATGTATAGGTTACTTAGTCGCTCTGCCATGATTGCAATTCATGCAGTTGTGTCCAGCTGGCACTGCACTGTATTATAACACTGTAGTATTAGGAGCAGGTCATATTTTGTTTCCAGGTTAGCTCTAGGACAAAATCTGTCGATCAGATATCAGCAGTGACTCAGTAGCTCAGTTTGTTAAATGTTGTGTACAAAGTGCATTTTGCTAGACACAAACCAGGGTTCTAATCCAGTTTCATGTACTAACAACTATTACTGAATTAGATATGTTATGATGACAGATATTCTCTTCAAAGGGACTACTGGTAAATGGGTGAGGTAGCACATAGTATGTTCAGATGTCACCGACTGTCGAAATCATTCTCACTATAAAGGAAACACATTCAATAATAACAAACTATAATAAAAATAAAAGAAATAAAAATGAGTGATAACAGATACCATTCTCTCCACAGGGACACAGGTGAAAGGTTGATCTAGGTCATAGCATGTGTAAGTACTTGTTTGTTCAGCTGTCAGAGACAGTTGAAATCATTCTCATGAAAGTGCTATTTATCCACACAATAAAGGCAACAGCTTCAATAATAACAAACTACAATAAGATAAAAGAAATAAAATGTGTAAAGAAGGTATGGCTGTATTCCTGGAATGTCTTGTAAACGTCAATGCAGTCAATTATTGCATGTGATGCATATGTTCCCTGCAGTCAGTGATATTAGGTGCAATACTCATGCCTGCCACACACGGTATGATAATTTTGTCCTTTCTGTACTGTACACATGCATGTCTCTCAAGTATAACACTGTAACGGACTGTAATTGTTTTGTAATCCCTCTGTCACAGATGTATCATCAAAATGATTCATATGGTAATATCAAATTACCAGCACATTAGCCCACAGTGCTTCTGGTAGTTATATAGGTCCACTTCATGTGCAAGTGGTCTTTGTAGTTGTGTACCTGCAGGTGTTACTGCTTAGCCCATAGTCACCCATGCAGATAGCTTGAGAAGTATGTATGTGCTACAGCAACTATAAGGCACATTTACACATAAAGAAAGGACAGACCTGTAGAGTAGCTAGTATTACTGTTGTCAGCTATATAGCCCATGATGGTGTTAATGGACAACATTACTCTCTCTTCCCACCTCTTATATTCACATATCTTTTATTGTTATATATTGGTTATGGTTTACTAGTAGCATATGTTGTTTCAAAAACTGTATTTTGGGCATGCATTTTCTTAATGTTATGCATTATCATGGTTGCATATTAACATATCTTGTTGAATTACCTATTATGTTGCTCTTATGTTGTAATTGTTACTGGCATGCTGTTAATATACTGAGTGTTATGTTATTTATTGTTATGTTTCACATAATATGCATTTAACTGTAATGGGGTTATGCACAATGTTCTTGCATGCTATTACTAACAATGGTTTTGTTCATAACTCACCTTTGTTTATTCTATATCTCCATACCCACAACACATTTGGGTAGGCCGGTTCCTGGTGATCTGCCTACCCTACATCAGCCGGCCATGGCACTGGGTACTGGCTCATCTGGGATCCAAGCCGGTGGTGCCCCCTTCTCTGACCCTGCACCACCTTCGGGGGGGAACCACCTCATGGGATGTAGCCCAACCCCAACTGGGAGCAGGGGAGGAGGGGGGGTTGGGGGGGTTGTCACCCAGGATCTACTACTGGCCATGGTGAGCAGGATTGTCCATAGGAGGTCTCAGCACTCAGCTTCCAGCACAGCCACTTTCAGAGCAGTGAGGTAACAATGTTGACTGCCCATGGGTGGGGATCTCATTCATGCTGCTGCCAGCTAGTGGCACATGCACCTCTGATTCCACAACACCTTCCCTATACATGTTGTTTACCCCCTCATGTGTCACACACTGCCTGGATATGCTGTCTTTTCTGTCTTGTCTGTCTGCAAATGCAACCTCTCCTACCCAGCTTACCTGTCCACATGTATCTATATCCCTTCCCCAACATTCTTCAGTCTCTTTAAAAAAGGGGGCATATGTCCCACAAAGCAAATATCACCCATATATAGACATATTGTACACATGTTTATTAAACACAACTATTACATTACTAAATCAACATACTTATGTTACACTCAGCCCTCTCTCTGAGTTATGAGGCTCCAAATTCCAAATTCTGTAAAACTTGCTCAGCTGTTGCTGTACAAGAAATGGAAAGCTATGGTCCTTTCCTACACCCTTCTTGTACAACCCTACTTGCCTTTCGGTATGTTTTCCCCCTGCTTACCCACATTTCACCACTCTGCTATCACCCCCTTTTTGTTTTCTTCTTCTAAATTTAGGGCAAGTTTAAGCGGAGCACCACGCAAACCCACTTACTGCTTAAAAGTGCATTAATCATTTTATGTATTTCTCACAGTGTTAGGCACATCTGCAAAATAATCTCCCCTGCCACATGTCAAACCCAGGCCCCTGCTAAATAATCTCCCCTGCCACATCTCAAACCCGGCCCCTGCCTACTATAGCACAGTGCTTTAGCCCACTAGGCCACTCAGCTCTGATCTAAAAGAGGTGTTTCCAGCAACATATACTGATTGTCACTGACACACTGCAATGACATGTAATGGGAAAAATGGGAGTGTACATGAGACCGTGATGCAGACACTATACCACGACACAGCCAAATAAATAAAAATGGATGTACGTGAGGCCTGGGATAGCAGGTATATATGTCAACTGCACAGACTGCTGCAGAATGCCCACAGTTTTGCAGTAGATGGCAATGTCTATCCTCCTTTACCACCAATGAAACACCCTAACTACTGGAAAACCAATTTTCGTGGACAAGGTAAACTACAGGACCAATGAACCAATGGAAACAAGCATTGTTTTGAGGGAAACAGAGATGGACAGTATAATCGACAACAGAGAAAGAGGACTAAAGATTAACTGTAATAAAATGTGTGATGTTATTAGACAAATGGCTGTGTGCCATAATGACAGTCTCCTTTTAAATCTGTCAGGTATTGATTTATGTGATGTTGAAGCTTTTGTACTACAAGGAGGACATAGTTTGTACCTACTTCTCTCCCTAGAAAACATTTTTTAAAAGTGGAATTGTTTAGACATACTTATTTTGTTAGGGTATATAATGCCTGATTTTTAATTTTATAATGCATACTGATGAAGAGTGTTTTTCTCAAAAGCTTTGTTCTATGTGTAATAATAAAAGTGTTTCTACTACTTGGACTTTGTTTCTTTTATGTCATACACGTCCCCATATAATGGGATGCAGATGGGAGGATGCAGGTATGAGGAATAGGGATTACAACAGTAGGCTTGTAGTAGATCTCCGAGAATGACCTGTTGGTGATACTCTGCTGTCTATCAGCTGTAGGCATACCTCTCAACTGTGCCTGCTGTGAATGACATCACAGTTGTTGCCTGCTCACTCCCTCCTACAACAGTCGGCTCCTGTATGAAAGCTTATGAATTGTGAGTTAGACATATTGACAGTAAGTAAGGGTGGGCACAGCTGTCATATCACATGATGTATTGTTATTCAGCTCCTTTCAGTCTGTGAATGTGACACAGGAATATTTCAGACATTGTAAAAGTGCTTTTGACTGTCCTTGATGTACTCTAGCTAAGTCACTGTTCTGTCGACATTCATTTGCCAAACATCCACATGTTTCTGCCAACAGGGCCACATATATCAGGCACACTTACACATAAAAACAAAAGAGGTCAGCACCAGGAAGAAGAAGCAGTGGATAGTTTTATTAGAACCAGACTGGTTTCAGCATAAAGCTTTCCTCAGTGGTTAAACAAAAACACTTGCACATTCCGCAAACATCTGTGTACTGGAGAGGTATGATGCCTACAGGGATGATATACTATAACAAGTTTGCATTGCTTTCTGTCATTGTGGCACACTGGTGTTGCTGGACTGTCCCCATATACTTGTAATAACTAACACCTATTTGTCTGACATTGACTGTATGACATAGTAGTGGAACTTTGCCCATAGGGGACACACCACAGTCGATTGCATTGATGGGTGTGGAGACATACAGCACACTCTGTCACTGCACACAGGGCTATAACCAGTATTACTACTATGCTGGTGATAGCCACATATATAGTATGCTGATAGACTGCTAGGTATGATGAGGGAGGTAGCAGTGGGTAGTGCAGGCCATTTTGGTTGTGCAGGGTCTGTACATAGTGAATATCCAGATAGCTGGTCCTTTGATGTGTTCCCCTCTTGATTTCTTTCAGGATGGATGTATCAAAGGAGGCACCCACCATTTTCAGATGCTGAAAACAATGTTATCCTGGATGGCTTCAGATGGCATCATAACATTCTGCTGTCCAGGATTTGCCAGCTTTATGAACAACGTGCAACACTGTGGGCTAACCTTGTCACAGCAGTCAACCAAATAGGGCTACAGGGTAGAACCTACGATCAGGTCTGACACAAGGCAACAGATATGGACCATGCCACATGGCAAAGGACTGCCACTGTGACCAGGGACCGTACTGCCATCTGTGCAGGGCCTGCAGCAAAATGACCATTCTTGGCCACAGAGGAATTCCTGGAAAACCTGGGTGCATACACCAGCTCCCAACCATCCATCACCCTGTACATCATTGAGGTGGGTGCCACAGCATCCACATCAGACAAGCATCAAGTTAAGCTTCCTGTGTTGTTCATCAGTGTAATACTGTATCATTCATTGTGGTGGCCACTGCATACCAGTACATGGATGTCAGATCTATCTGCTTTGGGAGATTTGGTTTTAATGCACAGTTGTGCACATATACTCAGAATGTTAGCAATGTAGGCAGTATCATATTAGCTACTGTACATGTTGATATGCGCACATATTACCCTGTAACAATGCCACATTTAATATTGCTGACAATACCTCTCCCTCACATTTCCATAAGTACGTCAGGTATGGCAGGAGTACAAGGTCCTATGCATGGTATGTGTTATACTGTTGACTGCCATTTTGACCTAGGCACAACTGTTTTGCTTAGCCAGAGTACAATACTTGTATATTCCATTTGGAATGGTTAATTGAACGGCATTGAATGGGTAATCACAGTTGTGTATTTGCAGAAGCAGTAACACATTTGCACTTATTGTTGAGAACGTCTATGCAGTCTGATATAGAGGAGGCAATCACTGACAAATGCATGTTCACACACAATATGGAGAGGGTACATACCTGAGGCAGTGGTACTATAACCGGCATAGTATGCTCAAGACTGGTGCACTGTGTTTTAGGTGTAGGTCTACCAGATGCACTGATATATTGCTTATCTCACAGGTGTATCATATTGGCAACATTAACTGGACATAACTGCAGTGCATGTTATAAGGGCATGTCTTGCTGTGTATATTGTAGTCTGTGTTGTGCATGGGGTCAGAAATAAGATATGGTATGTGTAATGCAGTTGTGGCTCCATAGCTGTGTGTGTGTGTGTGTGTGTGTGTGTGTGTGTGTGTGTGTGTGTGTGTGTGTGTGTGTGTGTGTGTGTGTGTGTGTGTGTGTTGACATACATAATAGTGCAGATAGTAATGTACTTATTTTGACTTCCTCCTCACAGGTGAACATGGGGGTTGGAGTCTGTAACCTTCACACCCTGACTTCAGTGTCTCATTGGACTCTGATAATGATGGTGGCCAGAGTGAGGCACAGGTGGAGTTGTTGGGAACCGATGGGAATCTCTCCCATGAGATGACTTACCAGTTCCTCCCCCACTGTCCCTGCGCACAGTTAGTATGCCCACACATACTCAGTCCCCTGAGGGCACAAATTTCAGTCAGCCAGAGTGTGGCAACATCGAACAGGAGAGTGTGGCACTATGGAATCAGTGAATGTAGACACTGGCCATAGCCAGAGAGCTGGTGAGGTCCCACATAGGCAGATTAACAGGTGCACGAAGGAGGTCTGCTGCCCATCCACCACCTGTCACAGGTGTCACATCATGGGTCACTTGATGCATGTTTCGGTCTATCATGGAGGCATAGGAATGTCCTGAATTCAACACCGGATGGATGGTCAGGATTATGGATGCAGCACAGTCTGACATCCATGACTCCCTCCCCACATTGGTGATGCCATGGATCATTTCACTGATGTAGTGGACAGACGGTGGGGTGAGACATTGTCAGTCCTTGAACGCACTTTGTCGGTGCTAAAACATCTGGGCATTGGACACGTTGATGTAGGTCAGCAACACCATCTGCTGAAAGTCCACATGGCCATGCACACTCACGCTTCTGTAGTGACAGTACATCCAGCACTACAGAAAGTAGTGTGCTGTCCACATCATGACATGGCAGGCCATTGACACATGGTCCTTGGTGGTCCTGTGGGGGGCATGGGCCCAGCAGACACCAGTCACCATCAGCTATTAGTACCGCATCTTACCCTGGGAATGGTGGTGCCAGTGACATTCTTGGCAGAGCCTGTTCCTGTGTTCATGGTCAGAGACTGTGAACTGTCAACTCTGCCATGTATGGTCCATAGCTGTCCAACATACAAACATGTAGAGCTAGAACTGTGCTTGACTGTATACACACACACACACACACACACACACACACACACACACACACACACACACACACACACACACACACACACACACTCAAACATTACTGTCACATGCAGGTCACCAACAGACCCACATGGCACATCTCCACATGCTGTGAACTGTTTGTCACAGCGTAGGCCTCTGGCACCCCCACACCACACCCTGTGCATGTGATGATATCTGTGCCACATCCCTGCCATCCATACCATTGATGCAACAGCATGGAAATATGTGTCTGATGCTCAGTGTGCCTATAATACATTACATGTAGTTTTGTAGTGCAGTTGTGTTATGCCATGACAGCTGCCTCATGTCAGACTGGCAGTGGTGTTGCAGAATGACAGGTGTCTTACAGAACTGTGTATGTTTCTTTTCCAGGGCTCTGAGTGGCTAAGCTATGGAGACTTGGTGGCAATACAGTGGCACAGAATGGCATGGCAGCATAGCAGACATATGACATCAGCAAGGTACAGCTGTATATGTGTGTAGTTACCTAGGTGCATATCTGTAGAACAGTGTGTCAAGGGCAATGGGGGCAGTCAGCATAATCATGCATGCATACCCTGTGACAAGGCATGCTACCCATGCTACATGTCACCTGGGCATTCTGTACATATAAATGTAGGTGGCGGCAAATAGCATTTATGCTTAGGTAGATGTGGGCTATTTAGGACCTGCAGCTACTGACAGGGCAGTAAAATGCTTGAAAATTGCACAGCCATATGGCCATATGTGCACTGCTGGATCTGAATATATCTGTTCATTAACACACACAGAGTTGCCTTTATTGAGATTAGAACCCCTACCTATTTATTGGTATTTATTTGAGTACTACATACTTATTGCATGTGTCTTGGATCTTATCTGTTTTGAGATTGTTAGCCAGTGCTGTTAAGGTGGATGACATCAGCAGGCCTTGTAAAGGAGGTTAATGGGGGGGCTGGCAGGTTGTCACAAGGCCTTACAATGTATAACCATTGCACAGAGATGGGCATTTGTACACTGCTGCAAGGGGATATATTTATTCACACACATACACACACACACACACACACACACACACACACACACACACACACACACACACACACTCACATATACACACACACCATATACTGATCCATCCATCCATCCATCCATCCATCCGCACACACCCTTTTTCTATTTTTGCACATGGCATCAGGGTGTCACTTATCTAGAGACAAGGTTTACACCACAAGGAGACTAGCCATATACATGTATCTACATAAAAAGGACTGAAAACCTATGCAATAGGTATTGATAGTTGTGTTTATGTGAATTCATGTGTCTCAACAAATGCTCACGAAAAAAATTATTATTTTAAAGAGCTTTCAATGATTTCTGGTATTAAACAGAAGGACTTCCTCAGATCTCACTACACTAGCACATATCATCATGGTAGTTCATATTACTGATCAGACACATCATAATATGAGCATTTCAAATTAACATTATATTAATCCTCAGATACCAAATATAAGTAAAAGAGTCTCAATAGAAGTACAAGTAAAAATTAAAAGTCTAATCTAAACTACATAACAATTATACAATATGCAGTTAAAAATACAAAATGTGTTGTGTTTTAGTAAAAGTTGCTGTGTTCCAGTTTCTTTAACTCCAGAATGCTCTTAGTGGTGTATATCCCACTGATTCCAGGCTTCCAATAATCTTTAAGTCAAATCTGCCTTTTTTTTCCTCTCTATTTTGCATTCTGAATGCCTCATAATGGGCCTGAAATGAGTCTATCAATTACATGAAAAACAAACTTCTCATAGTTGCTGTAGACCTGAGCATGTCTAGGCAGTGGGCTGTTGAAGTCCTTAAACTTTATATCTGACAAGTGTTTGGTCATTCTTATTTTGACAGGGCTCTTTTTCTAATGTGGAATGCTTTGCATTTAGTGCAGCTTGTCTGGTATACCACAACATTAATATTGCAGTTATGTCTTTCACTGCAGACATATTTCTTTTTCAAGTTTGGACATATAAATTTTTTTTGGCTCAAAAATGCACAGCATTTTCACCTTGGGGGAGTTGCACGGAAAGATTCCTAGTTGTACATCTGTGGATGCTTTAATTTCTTTTTCATTTTTTGCCTATCTTCTAGTTCTTCCTTTTCAATAAGTGAAAGATGTTTGAGGGTCCAGAACTAGACTAATTTATTGGTTACCCTTATGATGCAGCCGTTTCTGACCATTTTTCTTTTTATTATTGTAAATCCTTGAAATAAGTTAGGATCATACTTGTTTGTCATTTTCTTCATTGAAACTTGGTTTCATGTCTTGTGATGGTTTCCTTTTTGGGGGAGGGGGTGTCTGCAGAGCTTGATCATTATTTTGTTTGATGAGTTTTATAGGTCCTAGTGTACTTACCACTAAGTTCTTATTGTATCCTCTTTCCAGAAAATCTTGCTGCAGTTGATCTAGGTTACTGAAAAATCAATCCATCTCTCCAGAAACTCTGGCTATTGTCATTCCTTGTGAGTGGATGGCGGTTTCCTTAGTGGGGTTCATGCTGTTAGCATGTAGAAGCAGATTCACTCATGTAGGTTTTCTGTAGAGGTCATTCTTGAGCCTATCCTCATTTCTGTCCTTATAAATGGTGTTCTGGAATGCTACCTTATCATAACTATTGTCAGCAAGGTATAAAAAGTCTGTTGTTTTTGATGTAGACAATGCAGAAGGTGTACAACTTGTCCAGAGAGCATACTTCTCAACTATATAGATTTTTGCCTCATATTTTTGGTCTGTTTCTCATAAAATTGAAGTTTTCTGTCAAATCAGTAGCAATTTGTTGCGGGTTGAAGTAAAAAAATAATGACAGACACTTGAGTTTTAGACTTTATACCCTTCAGAGAATTCACGCTAATGCAAAACCTGTTATTCAATCAACTTTCTAAGTTTGTAAAAGCAGTATTTAAAAAGTGTGCCTTTTTTTTGGGCCTTTGTCCACTCATTATTTATGGCTCTGTTCATATTTCTTCTATAATAGGTTGAGAGGTATGCCAGGGAGTCTCTCCATGTGCTAAAGATATCATTAGTAAAACAATGGTAGCAATCCATGTATTGATAGAAGTCTGAGAAAAAGATGGTGTTCTCTTGCCATTTGGTCAAGACTATATTCACTAGGCTGGGAACCATAGCAGATGCCATAGCCACGGGTAAAATTCTGCTGTGTGGTTCTCTAGGAGGATTCTTCCTGGAGACATAGATCATATTTAGTGAAAGCAACAGTCATCTTGTAGTGAAAAGGGACATCCAGAATGATGTGTTTCTGAGATGGTGCAACATCTATTTATTTTATGCCCATTTTACATCCCCACGGTATTGTATCTTTGACTTGCTGATTAAGTTCAGGGTGCACCTTCTAAGCTGCATATCTTCTGTGAGCAGCCCGAGCAGCTCTTATGTCCTTCTTTCTCAGTGCTTTCACACTTCAGCTAACCCCATTCATCAGAAACTGGATAAGAGACCTGGAGCTGATGTAGGGACAGGGCTCAATATGCTTGTTGCAGTTGCATAATTTCTCTTTAATGCTCCACATATGGAATTATTGCCACCACACTCTGTACTTGAATGTACTAACTCCATGAGGAAACAACCTAGAAAAGAAGAGAAAGATCTTTCAGGGTTTGCCATACATGAACTGTGAGCTTGAGATTTATGTGCCATAACAGGAAGCACATTAAGAGGATAACTGCAAATAAACCTCAACTCTATCAAATCTCTCTCTCAGTAAATGTTATAGATCCTTTGTTGTCTGGGTTAGTCCAGAGTGCACTCTTTTCGCAGGAGACCTAAAGTCTTATTTATACTACTAAGGGAAGTTTGTTCAAGGCATTGGGAATGTCCCTATTCCTTTTGATAAGTATTATGGGATCTTTCACATCCACCCAATCTACCACCCACTCAAGCAGATAAGGCATTGGTTTAACATCTCATCTGAAAGATGACATACTCAGGGTGCACCACCCCCTTATACAACACTTCAGTGTCAGCTATCAATCCACCTGGTGTAGGAATAGAACCCACAGCTTTCTGCACCAAAGGTGAGTGTGCAACCTGGTAGAGTAGCACTGGAGACAGTTTCTTCACTTTCAATGCAGTTTATTTACAATAAGCCAGCAGCATTTAAAATTCAATTCCTACCAAAATAAAATTAAAATAAGGACAATTTTGCATAACGTACTTTATTTAAGTCACAATTCAGTAAACAAAAAGTTAGCATCCTTGTTTAAAGCCAAAAGTTTAACTAAGCAGTTCTGTTCTACCATTTCAAAAGAAAGTGCATTAAATCCATCTACAGGTAGATTTCTTGTTACTCCTTGAATGCATCCACCGGATTTTTTTCTTTGGCATTACATAGCTTTAAAATTTCTTAGGGTCATGGCCTTTCTAGTGACTCTGTATGCCCAAAATCCATCTTCCAGTAGATGCAAATGTTTCTACCACTGCTGGTTTCTAGCCCTATTTTTAGTAGCATTTCTTGGATGATTAAATTTCCTGGGCCATTTGCCCAAAGCATTACCACAGTATGTAGTCTCCTGTAAGGTTCTTAATGTATTATATAGTATACATGCAACATTTCATATGCAATAAACAGCTTTTGACACAACAAAACAACTCCTCTGCATGTGCTATTATACACACATACATTATATAGTGTGTGCAAATAGAAAAGTTATGTTATAAAAACACACACAAATGGTGAAACCACTGATACATCTATTTTTTGCTTGTTTGCCGTTTCATTAGTTTTCTTACAAGTGAAGCAATTCACCAGTAAATCATTTAGAAGTATACTTGATATGTCTGTCTTTAAATGCTTAAAATAATAAAAAAAAAACATAGCAATAGAAGGAACCTGATTTCGCATATTAGGATTTAAGAATATCATTCTGAATGTTGCAGTAAAGTTAGTTCTTTAACTCATGCAAATGTCTTATATAAAACTCTAGATGTAAGTTAAATTTAATGATATTATCTGGACACTACAAATGTCAATGTCTGATCTGTTCAAGTCAATTTAAATTTTGAAACATAAAAACTGTTCTGCTGTGATTTAAGATGTGTTGATAGTGGATGCTGAACATTTAATAAACAAGTTTTTAATGCAGGATCAATGACCGAGACTGGTACTAAAATGTTTATTTGCATTCATCATAATGATATAAATATTAATTTAGGGAGGACTTTATTTCTATGCAATATAAAGTATGCTGTTGTTTATTTAGAAATAAGTATGTCATTCGTTATCCTTCTGTGACATTAGTAGCTTTAGATTTTATTGATTTTTTCCATGACTGATATATTCATGTCAACAAATACAAAAGCATAAAAAGAAGCATAATTTCTACAATTCTAAGTTATTTGTTTTTTTGCTCTGAAACACTCTACATGTCTAATTTATAAAGTCTCTTTTACTGGCTTGACAGCTATCATACTAACATATTTTCTCTTAATTTGAAGTGAATGTATTTGAATATTTGTTTAGAATCTGTGTTAGAATTCATGATTTGTGAAATCACAGGCTTGTGTTAATGAACAAATTAATTTATCATAATCCCCTTTCCACAATAAAACTTAACACACCAACATGGCGCATGACCTCTATTGAACAAAATACTTGAATATAAAATTAATCGATCACTCATAAAATCTATTAATCACAGCATTAACATGATGTCCAGATAAATGTAATAGCAGCAGCATCTCCCATTCACCACCATCCCACCACAAAATAAACAGTGTTACCGAACCGCTCGCATACTCTGACATTACCAGAAGCAGAGTACCACTGCTGGGTCACTTCCATGTCCAGACCACCACCTTGTAAAATCCAACACATAACACCAGAAGGGGAACGGAAGAGGGACATGTCAATCCCTCTTTTCTGCACCACACATCTGACACACAGCAAAGAAGTAGGGCGGGTGGGCAGCAAGATCATGGCTAAATATGAACCCCCTTCCATAGAACTCTTCATAAAACCACATTAACACCACCTTACATTTTGTTCTAGTCCTTTTCATCCTTTATCTCTCTTCCCTAGAGCTTATTTCCTTGTCCATTTTTCTTTTTCCTCTCCCTTGAGTCCTTTACTGTTCATTTTTATTAAAAAGTCTCATAAACAGGAACGTAGAGGCTTGAATAACTCAAAACTTTCCTCTTATGAAAGCTCAAACAATGCCACTGTATTTACCAACGAACTGTAGTGAATGCAAAGTATTTACAGCAAATAAATGTCAGTCCACAAACTTCAGCAAACGAGGAACGTTCTTTATTGCACACAGTAAGCGCTTTCACCAAGACGGCTTCATCAGACTGTAACAGCACACAAACTAGACAGTCAATAAATACCATCATCAATTAGCATCAGGGCGTTGCATACATTAAACAATTAATCCATCTAAAAACACTTTTAAAACTTAAAATATCTATATTAAAAATCATTCAATACAAAAATTTTTTAATTCATTTGTGATTATTTAAAACTTTACCTAACTTCCTTCTTTTTAAAATTGTTTGAAGGCTAACCTTATCATTTAACCCAGGGGTTGAATCTGCTCTGCATCTTATAATCATCTGAGCTCCATTTCAAATGTATAAGCTTCCAAGTCCCCCCCTCTCAAGGTAGTATGAACACTCTGTAAAACAAAAAAGGTAAAAGTATGTGTGATCCCTGCCATTTTCTGATGTTTAGCCAAAGCATTAGTAACTAGTAACATCTCCTACTCTCATTTTATAGACATGCTCTCTAATTCTCTCTCTCAACTGCCTATTAGTCTTGCCGATATAAAACGCATGGCAGGCAGTGCAAGAAGCAAGATATATCACATTCTCTGACCTACAGTTAGTCCCTGTGGAAAAGGAAAAAACTTGTCCAGTGACTGGCTGTTCAAATTTATTGCTATTGTTAATAAAGACACACTGATTGCAACTTCCACAAGCAGTAGTATTGAATCTGGAGGTCATATGCCTAACCCCATCCTTATGACATAACATACTCTTTAAATTCATTTTATTTTTGTATGCATACCTCGGTTTTACTCCTACCACTTTACTGATATCATCATCTACACTCAATATACCCCAGTGTTTTTCTACAATATGTTTAATATTAGATACATCACTGGTATAGTAAATCAGTATACTCAAAGTGGTATTATTAGCTCTGGATACATGTCCATTAACTTCTGATCTATCACTACTATGCCTACTAGAAAAATAGGGACAAGCTCTTGTATCTCTCAAACTGTATGTATCAGTCAAGGCCCTATCTATTTCATCCTCATTGTATGACCTCATCAATAACCTTGTTCTCAGACCTGCGACTTCTTTCATAAAGCCATCCTATGTGGGATTAAGTCGAGACACCCTCATGGTCTGCCCTTTTATCACATTTTCAAATACATGAAGGGGATGCATACTTGTTCTATGGAGCAACGTATTCTTGTAACAGGTTTTCCTATGGACAGAGGTATTCACCAAACCGTTACTTAGTCTAATGATATCTATATCCAAAAAAGGGATATAGTCTCTAGAGTAACTCATAGTGAACTTCAGATAACTTGTGGTACTATTTATAAAGTTCTCAAAATCGTGTAACTGTACCTCATCACCCCTCCATATTAAAAAGAGGTCGTCCACAAATCTCTTATAAAAGGCAACATACTGCCTAAATTCAAAACTAGGAAACAATGTCTCCTTCTCCCATTCGGCCATCACAATGTTGGCGTAGCTATTGGTACAGGAAGTGCCCATAGCTACGCCATCATTCTGTATGAACAACTCTTCCCCAAAAACAAAAACGTTGTTCTCTAAAATAATTTCTAGAAACAATGCTATCAGCTCAATCAAACTACTATCCATGGACGTATACTTTTTCTGATAGTTTTGTACACTATCAATCCCACTACCATTTGGTATCACAGTAAATAGGCTTACTACATCAAATGTGACCAAAAAATATTCATTCCTCTCATCTAATGTAGTCACATATTCATAGAAACTAATCAAAAACTGTTTACTATATTTTAAAATATTCACATTAGATTCTATCACTGGTCTTAAATGTTGTTCAACAAACAAAGAGAATGGTTGAGTTAACCACCCCTGGCCCAATACCATCGGTCTCATCGGGGGGGGGGGGTTTAAAATTTTTATGCACCTTCGGAAGACCTTTAAGCACAGGTATTAACGGGTTATTGACTCTCAGAAACCTAAAAAGGTCCTTATCAATTATGCCACTTTTATATAAATCATCTATAGTATCATAAACACGAAACACTTTAACCCTCACCTCTTCCATCTCCAATCTGGAATAAAATGTGGCATCACTCAACATATTATGCATCCTACTACTATAATGTTCTGAACCCATCACTACGATAGGGCCAACCTTATCAGCAGGGGTAATCACTATAGAACCATCTCTTTTTAAATCATACAAAGCTTGCCTCTGTTTATAGGCCAGATTGTTCTTCCTCTTCCTATTCTTGTTATTATCATTACTATAATATCTATAAAGATCTTGTTCAACTAATCTAGTGAATGTTTCTAAAACAGGATGTAAGATGGGAACATACGTACTCACTGGTCTAAAGACACTCCTAACATGTCCATCATCAGGGGTACCATATTCCAGTTTCAGTTGTACGTTTCTAACAAACATTTTAACATCAATCACTGTATCAGTAATATCACTATTTTTGCTAGGAATGAAAGTTAGGCCCTTATTAAGTACAAACTCGTCCTCCATACTAAGGGTCCTACTGGATAAGTTGATCACAATCGATTCCCCTTCATACCCCACTTTTTCTTTATGGTAGGGCCAACCTGTTCTGTCTCTATTACCTTTCGTTTCTGACGACCTCTGCTCATAGAGCGTGTTCTCCCCTTCGAACGAGGAGACTGTATCGGGAAAGGGATATCCCTGTTATTAATATTATCACTCTCTTCTTTATTGTTGCCATTTACATTCACTCTCTTCCTAACAACTGGGCTATTAACGCTCTCAGGCTGAATAACAGGGTTAGTTTGCATAGTAGTATTAAATTGCGTAGTGGCTGTATGCACATTCTTATTTAAAGTAACCATAGATGGATACAAATTCAATAACCAGAACAGAAACATTCCCCATCTCCACACCATCAGCACTATTGTTCACATCATTGTTAATATCATTGTTACAATCCAATCCAGTATTACGTAAATTCGTATTACTGCTCACATAAAGATTACTTTCAACATTTTTCCCATCAGTTCTTACAAACATAGTCCTCGGCCAAGTAAAGACTTGGCCGTTTTTAAAGTCATATACATCCCTTTCAATTTTTTGTTTCTTTTGATCCAATAAACGTTTCTCATAGAGTAATACATTTTCCATGAGTCTATCTATCCATGCCAGCAATGGCCTTCGAAGAGGCATACTTCGAAGTGATAGACCCATGTAATTTAACCACTTTTTCATGTAGCACTTCTTCCTCTGGTAGATGATAATCAATTAGTAGCTTCATATAACTGAAGCTCAAATCCATATTAAGTTTTTGGCATTGTAACAGTAAATCTGGAAAATGATTACCTGAGGTAGGCATTTTCAGTACTCTGAGTCACCTTGGAATAATCCGTTTTTTGAGGCAAGCCTCAAAATGGTGTCGCTGCAGTTGCAACCTTTTTAATTTCAAAAACTCAACCTCCAGTTCATCCAGCTCTTCAGCTAAGGCCACCAGGTCATCGGCGTTATCCCTCTCGGATCCACGCACTTCCTTTGGTTCAAACATTAACAGAATATTTTCCTTTCCAGCAACACAGTCATGGAACCTGCCCAACTTCCGGTGGACAGTATCTGTAACGTCATTCACGTACGCTAGCTCAATTTCGTCTCCTCCGGTACAAGCCATGCTCTCTGCGCAGAACCAAAACCTCAAAATAACCCAAATCAAAAGCAAGCTCCCGCAGAGAGACAACGTTCCTGTAACAACGTAAGGCACCAAAGTAAAAAGTCTCATAAACAGGAACGTAGAGGCTTGAATAACTCAAAACTTTCCTCTTATGAAACTCGAACAATGCCACTATATTTACCAACGAACTGTAGTGAATGCAAAGTATTTACAGCAAATAAATGTCAGTCCACAAACTTCAGCAAATGAGGAACGTTCTTTATTGCACACAGTAAGTGCTTTCACCAAGACGGTTTCATCGGACTGTAACAGCACACAAACTAGACAGTCAATAAATACCATCATCAATTAGCATCAGGGCGTTGCATAAATTAAACAATTAATCCATCTAAAAACACTTTTAAAACTTAAAATATCTATGTTAAAAATCATTCAATACAAACATTTTTAATTCATTTGTGATTATTTAAAACTTTACCTAACTTCCTTCTTTTTAAAATTGCTTGAAGGCTAACCTTATCATTTAACCCAGGGGTTGAATCTGCTCTGCATCTTATAATCCATCTAAGCTCCATTTCAAGTGTATAAGCTGCCAAGTCCCCCCCCCCTCTCTCTCAAGGTAGTATGAACACTCTGTAAAACAAAAAAGGTAAAAGTATGTGTGATCCCTGCCATTTTCTGATGTTTAGCCAAAGCATTAGTAACATCTCCTACTCTCATTTTATAGACATGCTCTCTAATTCTCTCTCTCAACTGCCTATTAGTCTTGCCGATAAAAAACGCATGGCAGGCAGTGCAAGAAGCAAGATATATCACATTCTCTGACCTACAGTTAGTCCCCGTGGAAAAGGAAAAAACTTGTCCAGTGACTGGCTGTTCAAATTTATTGCTATTGTTAATAAAGACACACTGATTGCAACTTCCACAAGCAGTAGTATTGAATCTGGAGGTCATATGCCTAACCCCATCCTTATGACATAACATACTCTTTAAATTCATTTTATTTTTGTATGCGTACCTCGGTTTTACTCCTACCACTTTACTGATATCATCATCTACACTCAATATACCCCAGTGTTTTTCTACAATATGTTTAATATTAGATACATCACTGGTATAGTAAATCAGTATACTCAAAGTGGTATTATTAGCTCTGGATACATATCCATTAACTTCTGATCTATCACTACTATGCCTACTAGAAAAATAGGGACAAGCTCTTGTATCTCTCAAACTGTATGTATCAGTCAAGGCCCTATCTATTTCATCCTCATTGTATGACCTCATCAATAACCTTGTTCTCAGACCTGCGACTTCTTTCATAAAGCCATCCTCTGTGGGATTAAGTCGAGACGCCCTCATGGTCTGCCCTTTTATCACATTTTCAAATACATGAAGGGGATGCATACTTGTTCTATGGAGCAACGTATTCTTGTAACAGGTTTTCCTATGGACAGAAGTATTCACCAAACTGTTACTTAGTCTAATGATATCTATATCCAAAAAAGGGATATAGTCTCTAGAGTAACTCATAGTGAACTTCAGATAACTTGTGGTACTATTTATAAAGTTCTCAAAATCGTGTAACTGTACCTCATCACCCCTCCATATTAAAAAGAGGTCGTCCACAAATCTCTTATAAAAGGCAGCATGCTGCCTAAATTCAGAAGAGTTGTTCATACAGAATGATGGCGTAGCTATGGGCACTTCCTGTGCCAATAGCTACGCCAACATTGTGATGGCCGAATGGGAGAAGGAGACATTGTTTCCTAGTTTTGAATTTAGGCAGTATGTTGCCTTTTATAAGAGATTTGTGGACGACCTCTTTTTAATATGGAGGGGTGATGAGGTACAGTTACACGATTTTGAGAACTTTATAAATAGTACCACAAGTTATCTGAAGTTCACTATGAGTTACTCTAGAGACTATATCCCTTTTTTGGATATAGATATCATTAGACTAAGTAACGGTTTGGTGAATACCTCTGTCCATAGGAAAACCTGTTACAAGAATACGTTGCTCCATAGAACAAGTATGCATCCCCTTCATGTATTTGAAAATGTGATAAAAGGGCAGACCATGAGGGCGTCTCGACTTAATCCCACAGAGGATGGCTTTATGAAAGAAGTCGCAGGTCTGAGAACAAGGTTATTGATGAGGTCATACAATGAGGATGAAATAGATAGGGCCTTGACTGATACATACAGTTTGAGAGATACAAGAGCTTGTCCCTATTTTTCTAGTAGGCATAGTAGTGATAGATCAGAAGTTAATGGACATGTATCCAGAGCTAATAATACCACTTTGAGTGTACTGATTTACTATACCAGTGATGTATCTAATATTAAACATATTGTAGAAAAACACTGGGGTATATTGAGTGTAGATGATGATATCAGTAAAGTGGTAGGAGTAAAACCGAGGTACGCATACGAAAATAAAATGAATTTAAAGAGTATGTTATGTCATAAGGATGGGGTTAGGCATATGACCTCCAGATTCAATACTACTGCTTGTGGAAGTTGCAATCAGTGTGTCTTTATTAACAATAGCAATAAATTTGAACAGCCAGTCACTGGACAAGTTTTTTTCCTTTTCCACAGGGACTAACTGTAGGTCAGAGAATGTGATATATCTTGCTTCTTGCACTGCCTGCCATGCGTTTTATATCGGCAAGACTAATAGGCAGTTGAGAGAGAGAATTAGAGAGCATGTCTATAAAATGAGAGTAGGAGATGTTACTAATGCTTTGGCTAAACATCAGAAAATGGCAGGGATCACATATACTTTTACCTTTTTTGTTTTACAGAGTATTCATACTACCTTGAGAGGGTGGGACTTGGAAGCTTATACACTTGAAATGGAGCTCAGATGGATTATAAGATGCAGAGCAGATTCAACCCCTGGGTTAAATGATAAGGTTAGCCTTCAAGCAATTTTAAAAAGAAGGAAGTTAGGTAAAGTTTTAAATAATCACAAATGAATTAAAAAAATTTTGTATTGAATGATTTTTAACATAGATATTTTAAGTTTTAAAAGTGTTTTTAGATGGATTAATTGTTTAATTTATGCAACGCCCTGATGCTAATTGATGATGGTATTTATTGACTGTCTAGTTTGTGTGCTGTTACAGTCTGATGAAGCCGTCTTGGTGAAAGCGCTTAATGTGTGCAATAAAGAACGTTCCTCATTTGCTGAAGTTTGTGGACTGACATTTATTTGCTGTAAATACTTTGCATTCACTACAGTTCATTGGTAAATATAGTGGCATTGTTCGAGTTTTCATAAGAGGAAAGTTTTGAGTTATTCAAGCCTCTACGTTCCTGTTTATGAGACTTTTTACTTTGGTGCCTTACGTTGTTACAGGAACGTTGTCTCTCTGCGGGAGCTTGCTTTTGATTTTGGTTCATTTTTATTGCTTAAATCTGGTGTGTCATCCCAAACCCTGGCAGAAATACATTAATATCTCTGTTTTCTAAATGTGTTGCATTCAAGGACCATTAATTATAATGTAGAATAGGTTTGACTTACAACCTTACTGCATTATTTGTGCCACTGCTGTTGCGTCATCTCAACTCAGTATGTACTGCTAATTATTATGTATCCTTTTGTCTATTTTTTTCATATATTTCTGTCTATTGCATCTCAATTCAATATATACTTGCTGATTATTATGTAACCTCTTGTTTTATATTTTTGTTCTATGTTAACACTGTTTTTTTTTTACTATGTAATTTGGAACTTTTCTCTCTAGACCTCCACTGAAAACGGGCCTTTTTTTGGCTCAGTTGGACACTCCCAGTAAGTGTTAAATAAAATAAATAAATAAAATACATCTCACTTCCTCTCTGACACCCTCTCCTTAACCCCTTCCTTGCCTAATTCCCCATTACAAATCTTTATCCATTCGCAATTTAATGCACTCCACTCCCCCACTGTGTCTTCACCCCACTTTTCCTCTCCCATCGCTTTCCCCCCACAAAAAACCCTAAAGCATCTTTGGACAAAATTATTTTGTTCCAAATTCCATTTGTCCTGATCCCCTTTCCACAATACAGCACATCACATCAACATGGCATATGACAACCTTTATTGAACAACATACTTGAACATACAATTAATTGATCACTCATAAAATCTGTTTATCACAATATAACATAACTTCCATGTAACAAATTAATAGCAGCAGCACCTCCCACTCACTTCTGTCCTACCACAAAATAAGCAGTGTTACCCAACCGGTCATTTACTCTGACTTTACCAAAGCAGCATACCACCACTCACTTTTTTTCCCAAACCACCACTATGTAAAATCCAACACATAACATCAGAAGGGTAACAGAAGAGGAATATGCCAATCCCTCTTCTCTGCCCACCAGCCTGACCAAGGCTGTACCCCTCAAATGTTATTACTCTTTTAGCAAATCATCCAAAAGCAATGCCATCCAACCCCAACTCCCTCAGGTGTATTCCATCTTTCCTAAACCACATCTGGTCCCTATCATCAAAATCTCTATGACCGATAGTGGGAATACCCAAGTTCTTCAATTGTCTTGACAACCTGAAACTAACAAAACACTGGGCACTCTCAAGAACCATAAAACTGTCCACATTCCTCTGAAACAAATGTGGTACCACTTTGGACCACACAACAGTAGTGTTAGGACACCTAAGTAGCCAAGTCCTTCAGCACCCTAAACACCAACTACCATTTTGGAATGATAACTAAATTGTTACCTGTCAATTGAACCACTAAAACACATTTAACCCCAATCCGACAACATACATCCATTAACTCATCCTCAAGCTGATGTCATCTGAGGCCTCTGACTCCATTCTAAAAATCTCTTCACCTGTAATGCCACAACCCCAGCTCATGTCCATCCTGCTTAATCTCAGCCCATTGCACCACCCAATAAAAATCTTCCAAAATGCCTGCATGTCTACCTAAAAAAAGGAGTTTAGTGACCACTACCAAAATACAGATATCTAATATAAGATAAAAAGGCACCTGAAGACCAACACCCTACCTTCTTAATGACCTCCACTGACCTACCTTGTCTCACCAAACCTGATGTCCTTCCAATATGAAATTAATGAGTGGAAAACTTCACTCCCTGAAAGCCTGAACACTGAAAAGCCTTCCTTATCACTCACAAAAACTTTCTGATGACCCCATGACCAAAAAAACAAATTATGCTGACTCCCCCATGTGACAGCTGTAATCTTCTGGACTATAACACTGGACACCTCAACTCATCCCTACCCATCCCCAAAACAATCTGCATGCCATTGCCCAACTGGTCTGTTTTTGACTTCAACAACCATAGCTCCACAGACCCATGAAATATAATCACATCCTGCCATACCAGTGACACCACCAACTCGTTCACCTTGAATGCTCCACTATACATCCATATTGACAATGTCACCCACAAATTATAAGCCCCTGTGTCTCCTTTCTATAACCTCAAACCCTTCAAAAAAACCCTAAGAGCCTGTATTGGCCAGTGTCTATCAGCCATCCTACCAGCAGTCCTACCCCAACCTTTCAACATTTGGGCTACTGCCCACAACTTTGTTAAGTCCTGCAACCCTGTCACACATGCAAAAATGCTAATGGCAGTCAAATCCACCTTGACTGACTGACCCACCTTCCCGTTAACCTAAGCCTGCGCTAAATATTACAGTAAAAGCGACTACCAACCAAACTCCCTGTTCCTCAGGCAATTGCAAAACAAATTAATCAAATTCAGATAATTCCCTACTATACATCTTCCTAGTCAAAATTGCCCAGGACTGCTGAATGAGCCATCTTGTTGGTTCAACTCAATCTGCCACACCTCCTCTGGAAACATGATTGGTTTGTCCTTTGCCTCCAGAATCAATTGCCAAAACCTGTGGAACTGAAAATGAGAAAAGCTGTCAACAATCACATTAACACCCAGTAAATGTACACCTGTATTTGTCAACAAACTCTGTAAAACCAATTTCCATAAGGCTAACAAAAGCAACCCAGATTTTGCTGTTGTTGACGGCAACACCCACACCACTGCAATATTATCAGAATTAAAAATTACCCTCCTGCCATGCAACTCAACTTGCCACACCACTGAAGCTGTCCAAATAGGCATTGATTCTAAGAAGGCCACATTCTTTATCTTCAACTCATCCCCCCAATCATCTGGTCAATGATCAGCAAACCATCCCCCACCAAAGTATGCTCCCATCCCAATTCCCCTGCTGCATCTGTAATCAGCTGCAAATCTTCCTGACCAATCCAGTCCAATCCAATCCAATCCTATCCACCTGCCAAAACAAAATGCAATTAAAATGATTCAAGAAGGACAACCACAATGCTAAATCCTCCCAAACAAGCTTGCCAGTCCTAACCCAATGTTGTTTGCTTCTCCAGCCTTTTAAGAAAAAGGCCACTGACCTATAAAATGTATGATTGGGATGAACTGCCCATCATGCAAAGTTCAATAGCCCTTAAATTTCCATGACATTCCTAATTCGCACCTCGTCGCTGACCATCAACCAAACAATCTTCTGTTTCACGTGCTTTAGCTATTCAGGCTGGACATAAAACAACCCCTGTTCTATGTCCAATAATAAACCTAGAAAACACAGCACCTTGGCAGGACCATCTAACTTCTGTGTAGCCAACGGAATACCCATTTACTCACACATTGTGAAGAAAGCCCACATACCCTCCATTGCCACTACAAATCCTTCATCCATCATCAAAAAAATTGTCCAAGTAGTGCACAACCCCCAGAGTGCCTATTCTTTGTTGCTAAAAATCCAATGAAGTGTGGTGTTAAACCTCTAAAATGTAGCACAAGCTACTGAAAACCCCATCAATATGGCCTTGTCAAAATAAAATTTATTATCAACCACCTTGCCCAGCAAAAGCCGCTCTTCTTCCCAAAATGGCAAGAGTTGGAATGCGGATTCAATATTGCTCTTTACCAACCAAGGATCCCTAAACCTTCTACTAATTGAAACAGCTACATCCAAAGAAGCATAGATAACCATCAAATCTCCTTTGAAAATAAAATCATTGACCAAGTTCTCCTCTAGATAGGACAGATTGTGAATCAATCCAAATTCACCAGGTGACATTTTAAGGACCAGTCCCAATGGTGACACTTTAAAACTGGCAAAAGGAGTGAAATGAAATGGATCAAATAACCTGCCCACCTGCAACTTCTTACCCACTAAACCTTCCAATGTCTCTTCCTTCCCCCGCACTAAACATACATTCTTACAAACTGAGCCATCCCCACAGAACCCAGACTTAATGGAACACCCCCAGGAGAACCCCTTCAAAAACTCCAATGCAGCCTTCAAATCTGGAAAATGACTCAACATGTGACTTAATACCTGCACTTTAACAGGTGAATGGGAAACCCAGTTTGCCCTTATGTCCCAGAAAGGACAAGCTCCCCCAACCTTTAAATTTGCTTCATCAACAGAAGTCTCATTCAGGAAAACCCTGTAAATTGTGAGGAAGTGATAATGATCCCAAATCACTCATAAAAGAACCCAGAATGATCCCAAATCAGTCATAAAAGAACCCACATTTACTAAGTTCCCTTCCCAATGACCACACTGAGATGCTGGATACACCTCTGCACAGTTTGAACACGTGAGAAAATCTGCAAGCTGCCCATGTGCAAAATCCTGCTCTGGATGCCCAGCATATTTCAGCTGCCTCAGCATCTCACTTAGCCCATCTTGCAAAATGCCCAAAGTTATCCATCATGATGGCCAGCCAAATATCAATGCGCTTGACTTCCAATACCAATTACTGATCCACTACTTTCCATTTCCAGAACTTCTGATCATACCATATCCAAGTCGTCACTGCATGTAACCTTTTTGCCTTATGAATTGTAAGGAAATAAGCCAAGAGTGGTAATGCCATGGAATTATCCTTCTCTAAGAAAACCACCATATAGTTAACAAAACCTAGCACCCAATTCTCCCACATCTGAGCTTGAAGCCTTCCTACTCTCCTCCATCCCAATGCTGCTAAAGCCACCACAGAATACTTGTTATTGGCTGCCTCAGATTCCAACAAATGCTGGACCCCTTCTGCATCAATTAATTTGAAAATGCTGATATATTCACCTTCCAGATCTTTTCTTTCACCAATAAAGGGATGCGCAGGGTAAAAAAAAACCCACCTCTTCTGCATTGACCAAAACCTGAGTAGCTAATCAATCCACAGGTCATACTCCAAGAGATGATGCAGTCCTATTGAAACTACACCACAACCTCCCTAATGAGGACCGTAAGATAGCTCCTCCGACCAACACTTCCCCTTGCGTCTGCGACATTTTCCTAGGAAAAGCCCAATCAACCACATCAACTGCAACCTCGCTGTTGTTATGTACTGACCCCTCTTCCCTCCCAAAATGCCTAGCCCCAAGCTTGACAAGGTCTATAGTACCTGAATCTAATCCTGACAAAATATCATTACCTGAACTTATATCGGAAAATGCTCCACCAACTGAAATCTCCTCTATGGCTCTAACAGTTGACTTGCAAACTCACTGTCCTCTAGCCACCAAATTGCTGTTTGATGCCTGTGTCATGCATCTGCACTGACCCAGTCATCAAGGAGCCTCAATCCTCACCACTGGCAATAGCTAGAGGATGTACACACTGAGAGGATGCCAAATACACACACAGTAAAGTGAAATTTCTCTTAATAGTACACAGAGATCACAGCCAGTCTGGGGTTGGTTTCTCCCTCTCTCTCTCCAGATCCCTAATAAAACTCCCAACTGGCAGAGCTATAGAGTTGCGTCCTTAGCCAGGGTTCCAAGCCAAGTCCTCCCAACACTCTCTCTGTCCAACCAGTGCTTCGTGTCCCTGCCCAAGTAGCTGACACACACACATTTTGAGATTTGGTTTACATACACACACACACACACACACACACACACACACACACACACACACACACACACACACACACACACACACAGACACACACATTTGGAAGGCTGGCACTGGTTTAATAGCTATGCCCCCTTCTGCCCAGACAATAAGGTAGTTATCACTGCCACCAGAACCCCTTATCAGCTACTTTAAGGCACTTACCAAAGGGTGTCCACTCCTATTGTGTAATGTTACTATTAATCCAAATGGTAGCTTTGACCAAGAGCAAGGCTATTTCAGAGGGCCTGTACAGTGTTACCAAATACATGTGCAAAGTACTCAAGAGCATAAATATGTCTCATAAATATCAGCTACAAAAATAGGCCTAAATATATGTAATAATAAATAATTAAAGAACAAGACCATACTCAGTCAGTCAAGAGAGTAACTTCAGAGTTCTTAAATTAATATCAAATATTACTGCTGGTTTAGGTTGGATGACATCAGTTTTTTGTCACCTGACTTAAGATCCCAAGCTAAACCAGAAACTAACAGAATTTCACATCTCTGTGTTAACAATACATACCTCTCAGATGTTTGCTTATAACTGAAAGTCCTAAAACAATAAAATACTTTCAAAACAATGCAGAAGACACCCTAGTTCTAGCCATTCTGTTTGCTTGCTGCATTGAAACTAACTTTTCTACCACAATCGTAAAGCAGTCTAATTTCAACTTATTTTCTTGAAGTTTTGCAAGTTAACTCTGTATGTTCCAGTTTCTATTACTAAAACATATTTTTGCACAGGTATATACCCTATACCCTAGGTATATTCATGAAGCTTGCGCCAGGCGCAGGTGTAGCGTAGGCGGAATAATGCCAAATATGGCCGTCGAGTGATTCAGGTACGATCCAATACCACGTGCACTACCGGCGTACGCCAGAACTGCACAGCCCTCGGCATAGGTATGCTAATCACCCCATGTGCAGTGTTGCACCATGCAAATGAAGGCAGATAGTGATTCATGAAGTGGTGCAGGTGTAGCGTAAGCCCACGGAAATGTAAACCAAAAAACACGGTTTACATTTTCCCAAACAGAACATCTGAGCTATGGAAGCAGACCAGACTCATGTATTACAAAGTTAACATATGCCAGTGGCTAAATACACAGCCAATGGCATAAGAAAAGATGCACAACACCTAAAAAACAACATTTAATGTCATGTCCACAGTAACGCACAGTACAACCGCAGGGCATGTGTGCGCAAACTGGAACATAAAGAAATTATATAAAAATGTCATAAAATTGCAATGTAATACAAATCAGGTTTACACCATAATACACAATGGTAGGCATGGAACACCACAACCAAGGTGCATGGGTTGCTAAGGGCCTGCGATAGTGTTCGACGTGGTAACTGTGAATTAGTAGTCAATGCCATGCAAATGAGGCAGATAATACTGAATCGCAAATGGCCCACAGGATGAAGGTTGTACCATATGGCACAGCGTTATAACACCGAGGAGTGGCTCAGAGGAGATACATGACATCAGCAGAGGGGTGTGCCACCGTAGCAGTAAGCACATTGGATCAATGCAAATCTGGCCTGGCCATTGCTAAGCAAAGCTGCAGGACAGAGGTGGGAAGTATAGAATCTAGAATCGTTTAGCTGAGAGCACACATGGTGCCCAAAAGCGCATGTGTACGGGGATGAAAACGTGCCCGAAACCCAGTAAGCGGATGCACGTGGCACGAACAATAGCACAAACAGGAAGGTCAGGGGAAGAAAAGAAGAAAATGCCGAAGTAGGGTAATTGGAGTACTAATGAGCAATCAACACCAATCAACTCACGGCGGACAATCGACGGCAGCTGACAAGTCTACTCGCAGAAACCTGCAAAACAGGATAGGGGAGGCATTGGAATGCAAAGAAAGGAGGGGAGGCATTTGGATTGCAAAGACAGGAGATCTGTCATAGCAGAGCAAAGCAAACTGACAGTAGACCAGCAATAGCATACATTACGCAAGATACGCCAGGTCTGGGAAAGTACAAATGAAAGCAGGCTGCTGGATTTATGCCAGAAAATGGTAGGTGGAACGTGCAGAAATGTAGAGGGAAGGTCAAGAGGTAATCCACGGCAGCCAAATGTAATTCAACACCAAAGGCACCACAATAGTAGTTCCGGTAGTAAAATACATAAGATACCCTGTAGCTATGATCGTACATACACACCCTATGACATCATCGGTGTTCTCAGCACAATAGTATAAAGTGTGAAAGCACCCTACACACACCTGTGTATTTCCAAACACTGTACCATAGGTGTAAATACACGGGGAACTTTTAAAATGTACATGTTGGGAGCTGCCATAGCTGTGATTCATCAGCATGTGTTAGAGACTGACGGTGTTGTGGAGGATGATGCCGACAACCACCGCAGGCCCCGCAGGAGGAGAAGAGTGTTCAGACCAAGGGTAACCTACCAGGGACTACATGATCTGGAGATAGCAGAGCGTTACAGGATGGACAGGGACTTCTTACAGCAAATAGTGGAGCTGTGCCAGCCACGCCTGAGAACCAGAAACAACAGAGGGGAACCCATCCCAGTGGACACGAAGGTATGTGTAAGCATGCGAATACTAGCCACAGGTACCTTTCAAAGGCCAACTGGAGATATAATGGGGATCTCACAGGCATCAGCATCTAGGGTACTACACCAGTTCCTGGATGCCATGTTACCACATGCCAATGAGCATATATACTTCCCCTGAACTCAGGAGGAGTTGGCCAGTAATATGCGTCACTTCCACCGTGTGGCACACTACCCGGAGGTACTGGGTGCGATAGACTGCACACACATACAAATCAAGTCACCACTCAGTGAGCATGGTAGGTGCTACATAAACCACAAGGGATTCCACTCCATCAACTGCCAGGTCGTGTGCAATGCCCAGGGCATTATCATGGATGTGTGTGCTGGCAGCCCTGGAAGCTACCATGACTCCCATATCTGGCATGCCTCACAGCTGTATCAGGTATTTGTCAGGGGGGACATCCCACATGGCCACCTTGTGGGGGATGCTGGCTATGCACTGGAGCCGTGGATGATGACTCCCATTAGAAATGCACACAGACCCATGCAAGAACGCCATAATGAGGCACACGCACAAACCAGAATCATCATAGAGTGTGTGTTCGGGATGATGAAATCACGGTTCCGGTGCTTGGACACATCTGGTGGATCCTTGCAGTACTCTCCAAGCATGTGTGCCCACATCATCATAGTATGTGCCATGCTACATAATATGATCCTGTGGAAACAGCTTCAGCAGGGACAAAATGGTGAAGGCCCTCATAGCCCACCACAATTGCCAAGGCCATCACAGGCACAGAGGGATTCAGACCATGAACACTCTGTGTCAGCCCCAGTAGGCAGATGGAGGCATGCCCAATATGCCTATGCCTTGGCAAAGAGGGAACGTATAGCACATACTCTGACAGTGTAGGCCCCTATGGACTGACACACATCTCCACCTACACACACACAGTAAAATGGATAGCACACAAACATGACCACCTGTAAATTGTAATGTATAGGTGGCCCACTGTGTGAATCCTACATAGGCAGCCCTCAAACATTTTACACACAACAGCTATTGGAACACGGAATGTCATCACCTGAACAGTACATGCGCCTATCAGCATATGGTGGTGCTGTGTGTATAGGTTCCCAGGTACATCAGTAGGTACACGGCCGATTGTCAGAGGCCATACACCAAATGGGGCAAACAGTGTCCGCTGTCACCACAACATAAAGTAACCAACTGTCACTTAGAGGAGCAGAGGCAATCGTCGGAGCACGTGTGTGTAAGCACTGTTCTGCACACACTCAGCACGGAGTCCCTGCTGCATTAATGAGGGGCTCCACATAATATAATCATGGATGTTGTGTCAAGGCATAGGGTGTACCCATGACAGGTATTCATCACCCCAGCATGCTCCACCTACGGTCGTTTGAAGGTGTAGCACAATATCGTGTGTGGCTCACTGATATACATACCCAATGCCGGAGCACATCCAGTAAAGATCACATGGACATACCATTAACTGGACTCATCAATATGTAAACTAACTGAGTTACCCATGTGAGTGCAGTATGGAGTAACAGCCGTAGTATACTCCACGTACAAAACAGCATAACACGTGTACAAATCACAGATGGCTATGTGTTAAATGCAGTGACCGTCATGCATGTTCCTGGTCCCATGCCCTGCAAGGGATGTAATGTAATCCCGAAAGCACGAGTAATGCATGTCAGATGCAGGTCATCCGATCATGTTTAGCACACGTTAGCGGGAATATGCATTGCCCACTGCTGGTAAGCGACGTTTAAATATGACTATATGGATAAGCGCAAAACAGGGATAAGCTTCTCCGAATATCGCGCAGATCACGGTCAGTGATGTCCAGAACAGGTGAAACCAGCATTATTCACCCCTGTACTAATAGCACCTGCTCTGAAGGTAAAATGACCACTGCCAGGTGTAGAACACGCAATCATGTATAGAATCACCTAACACTATTGCTAGCCAAGATGTACCTATGGTAAGGTTGCCACCTCTTCAAATGACCAATGTGGGACATACGTCAGATGTCTGCAGGCCGACACATACCCCCGGCCAGTTACGAAAATCAGAACTTCACTGTTTTGACTAGATAAAAGCTCATTCTTGTAATGTTTACTTACTTATTCTGTTTCTATAATATATAGGTGATTCAGATACAGAATAACTGTTTTATGCAACTATTACATAAACTATAGGAAATAAGTATGTTCTAAAATCTCAGGACATTTGCCATGTTTACAAATATTTTGCAGGACACAACTGCCCAAAGAGGGACTGCCCCTCGCAGAGTGGGACAGCTGGTAACCCTAACCTACGGCAGGTGTGTAATGTGACAGGTACAGACACAAACGTGCGGAGTCCAGGAAACAGTATACACCAACAAGTACACAATGAAAGGTGTAGCTTGCCTGTCACTTTCCCCGTCAGATATATATATATATATATATATATATATATATATATACACATATATAAAGATAAATGTACACATATATACATATATATATAATACAGATAGAAAGGGCGATAGAGTGATATATGTTGATATATACGGATTCAGCGATATCTGAAAATATATATAGATAGGTCAACGACATTCATAACACCTTGGAGGTACAAATAAATAGGATACCGCCAACTATGGAATGTGTAACATACCGACATGAGTAACCACGAGGCTGAAAGACCAAAAGAACACAGTACCGGAACAGTACAACCGCGAGTAATAGTATGATGATATGAATGGACATTTAGTTACCGCTGCCGGTGTTGCGGTCCACGTAGGTACTGTGTTCAACTATGTTTGTGAGTGCCGTAGTCTGTGTATGTGTGTGTTGAGGGTGCTGTGTGCATCTCTGTGACTGTAATGTGTGTGTGTGTGTGTGTGTGTGTGTGTGTGTGTGTGTGTGTGTGTGTGTGTGTGTGTGTGTGTGTGTGTGTGTCCGCATCATGTGTCTGTTAGTGCCAACTCGGAGGTAGATCATTATGGTAGGTGTGGGTATAGCTAGCCGTAGGCATACGGTTACCACCTGTCCCACATTAGGAGGGATAGCCCCTCCCTGGGCAGGTGTGTCCTGACATAAAACATTACAAAGGGCAAATGTCTGAGATCGTAGGACATAAATATGTCCCATATATATTCCAATAGTTGCATTAAATAGCTATGCCTGTATGTAAGAAACGTAAATGTTACATGCAATATGATAAGTAGCCAAAGTCCCACAATAGGTATGTATTGAGGATAAAAGTATGTGCTATCCTGTGTACTGACCATGGCTATGTGTTGGCCTGTAAACACCGCTGTGTGTCCCGCAAATGTCCAATAATGGCCATATGAAAAGGTGGCCACCCATGGCAAAGAGGTTCTGTTACCAACACAACCGCAATGACTGCAAATATCTGGGACAGAAATACATGGAATAGCTGTCATTTAGACATATCCCTTTACATATCACTGCAATTCCGGAGGTATGGAAGTATCAACCTCACCTGCATACTATATAGAAACCAATTAACAACGGCAAAATGTACAATCCCGTAACATAAGTCTACTAACTGATAGCTCTTTAATTAGGGTTGGAGCCCACACACATATATATGCCCCCACTGTTGCCATGTAATTGGCAAATGGAGTAGCTGCACAGCTGATATGCAAGTAATTAGTCACTCAGGAACACCAATTGGCGGCAGGAAACCACATGTTACAGGTATCGACGTATATAAGGATGACTTGCCAGACATTCAAAATGTATGCTCATACAAAATACCTGTTTAAGCAGTGTGAGAGAGATAGAGACGAACGTCCATAACGATAACAAGGTATGTAAAACACTCGGTTTGTAAGTTTATGTATAGCGTGTTTTGTATTAATTATTTACTGTATGTATAGCCTAGTTTACATTAATTAAAAGTGTCTGCAATGCAAAAAAGGGGGAAAAGGTATTTATGTAGTGATGTCTTGCTGAGCATACTTAAGCTTGTAGAAACTGTGCGTCCAGCAGTGGGCCACAAGGTACACATCACAGACACCACAAGGGATGCTACATGAGGGCTTTAAACAGAACAATTCCATACAACCCGCCGTCAGTGGTAGGGTATGTCCAACAAGTACGTGCCATAGCAGGGGATAGTATATGTTGATATACTGTCACAGTAGGCATGTGTATGGGCATATAACAACAATTACATATCTAAGGTGTTCCCACTGTGCAAGTATGCTTTGCATTATGGGATACTATGTAAAATATGTGTAATGTATAGTATTGTAGGTAGATATGTCAGATATTCTACACAGCATAACAGGCATATCATGCATACCAAAGGTATCGTCTACTGGCATGTACAATAACAGTATACATATGGCTTGTAGGCACGGGACATTGTAATAGCATGATAGCTAATCTAAATGGAAGGGCTACCAAGTAACCATGCACAAAGGGCATGTAATAGCTTCATAGGTTCATAGTGGGGTACTATGCAGTTTGGCAAGTCTATGTGTAAGCACAACTACAGTGTTCACACCAGTGGCACCTCTCTAGGGTAGTGTCCTGTGAACAGCAGAACCATCTGTTACCTGCACCTCTGCACAGTACAGCCACTGCAGTGATCCCTGGCATACATGTGTCTCCCAACCACCAAGGGAGGTATCACATGAACAGCGCTACTGAGTGTCCCTGTGTGATGTACATAGCACTCATGTTCCAAAGCAAGGTGAGTGTCCAGTATGGGAGTGTAACCCTGAGGCACATCCCACTCATTGTTGCATGTGTGCACATATCCATGAGCATATTGCTCACAGTGGCTTTTGCTTATGTCGCGTATGTGGAGTATATCCATTAATATTGTTGTGGACATGGTCCCTGTCTGTTCAGCAGAGGTCACCCCTGAGTATGTAGTATGCAAATGTGTACAGACGTGGTGTCCATAGTTCAGCCGCATACTTTAACTGTTGGAGCTCAATAAACGTCATGGCGTGTTAATGTTGCGGTATGTAAAGCTGTAGCTGTTGTGTAAGGTGCACCCTAAATGGGGTAGTGTACCCTTGAATGTTTGTAGAAGTCTTGAGTTCAGAGGTACAATGGGTGCCTATGTACCAGCTACACACCCAGTACAGATAAGTGTGGCCACGTAGAAGGATATCCACGCCACAGTGGCAATACGGTAACCACAGGAGTGGGTGCGACATACGTGTGTACTAAAAACATGTACAATGTGACATGTATGTAGGGGACTACCACCTATGTGATAGACAGTGGGTGAATGGTGTAATGCAAAGGTGATGTTCATGCACCTTGTGTCATGCAGCTTGAGGCCATGATATTGATATCAGGTATCTGTCACAGTGACACCCATATGGATGGAGTCAGTATCAGCTGGTGGATCAATCATGGCGCTTTGTATGCAGGGGTTTGTAAAGCTAGGCAGGGAAAGTCCCTCTCTGCTAGCCTGTACCTCAGGGAAGCATATACTGAACATGAGGGGCCCTATGACTGAGGACTGTGGTATGCCAAATGTAACTGAAATGCAGTAAATACTATGGTATGCTACCCTCATTGTGTGTGTCCTGTCCATGAGCCATGTTGCATAACATCTTGAGACATAGGGTACGATGTGCAGGTGGATGTGTATGTTGTCAATACCAGAATGGAGAATGGTGCTGAAAGGCAATGAGAGGACAATGTAGGATGTGTGGACTCCCGTACCATCATCAATGACCCTGGTAACTGTATCAAAGGAGTCCACCAGGTGTAGGAGCCATGCTCTGGCCCTAACAAGTCCAACATGGGTGGCATCAAAGGACCAGAGCCCAACAATGTCTCTGTGAATGACGTCCTTGATGATGTATCCCATAGCCATGCAGAACAGTCCAGTCAGGTGTGTAGGACTATAGTCCCACTCATGCATTGTGGTGCCACCTGTGTGGAGTGTGATAATTGTTGCTGTGTGCCATTCAGGGGTCACAATGTCTGATACAAGGCTATTACTGAATATGGTGGCCTAGTGGTGAGACATGTCATTCAGAGGTTTGTGGACATCACGGCCTGGGACTTTGGAAGGTGACATGGGGCCAGTGTCCCAGGGCATATAGAGTGCAGGTTAGTACTGTGTAGGTGTGACCGCAGGGACATCGCAATGTTCCTGCATGGATTTTGGCCCTGTAGTGAGTGAGAGGGTGTAATGTTAGCATTGAATCCATCCGCCAGCATGTTGCCAACATCACTTTGGTCTGTAATGTTCCTGAGTGACTGTTGTATGTGAGACCAGATGTGGGTATTGCTATTGACTACTGACATACCACCATAATGCCTTGTGGTACACCCCGGAATGTATCACAGTAATGTTTACGTAGCTAGTCTTGGAGTATGTAATGAGGGATCCCGTGGCCCTACCGAGGCTGACCAGTGAGCTACCCCACCCATGGGATTGTACACCACTGTGCAACAGCCTCCACCTGTTGTTGTACATGATGTCCATGGAACCTGACCACCAGAGTGGCGTCTGTTATCTGGTGTGTACCATCATGGCTCTGTGTGGAATAGCATGATCCATGCAGTCGTGTACGTGCTAATGAAGTGCACTGGGGTATGTTTCAGCATTTGTATGTGCATTGTCCATCTGCACGGGTGTCATGACTTTAACAACCGCTGTCATAAGATGTCTGTAGGAGGTGTTGTATTACTCATGTACTGTGTATGCCATGAAGGGTGTGGTGCCGGGATGTGGCTAACAAGGTTAATTAGCATATGTTCGGAATCCACCAATGGGGGGATAACTCCAGGTGTGGAACACCAGTCACATGTTGGTAGTGTTCATGTCAAGGTTAATGTTGGTCTTGGAGGTGGTGTGTATGGGTTGATCCAGCCGAGTGGAGGTTATGACTCATGGATGTGTTGGTACATGAGTGGCTATCCCAGTTAAGTGTGGGGTAGTGTCAGTCACACATCAGTAGTAGCTGTCTGAGCCCTACTGTCCAGTACACCAACAAATGAGGTCTGGTAACCATGGGGTATGTTGTTGAATCTGTAGCTTGTTACAATGTGTATAGTGGTTCCGGACACAGTTAGTTGCACGTGTAGCACCTCTGATGCATTGTGCTATGTAACTAGCCAGGATGTGTGTACAACATAGTGGGATATGGGAACACCTCAACTGTGGGTGTGCCAGTCCAGGTATGTGCCTGAAAGGTACGGTCTGTCTATAACCTGTCATTGCAGGTGTGCTCTGCAGAGCCTAGAGGCAGGTCCCAGTCACTGCAGAGATATTGGAGTGGTGCATTATAAGTTGTGCCTTGCCTGCGTGCATCACAGAGGAAGATGCAAGCATTGTGTCACATGACCCCATGTCTTGCTTGCCAGTTCCCGTTCTGCCGGTGACTGTTATTGGAAACTGTGCAAGAGAGGCAGTATAGAAGCAGCAAGAGCTTTACATATGATCTGTACTCCCAGGGCTGACAGGTGCAGGTCATCTGTGCTAAAGCATTGTGTTTGTCCAGGTCAGTCAAAGCGGACAGATGCCAGATGCCTGTGGAATGACAGCAGAAGCACTGGCAACTGTTGAAGTGACACAGTCAGTTGTTGTACAGTGGTATCGGGTCCGGATGAATGCATAATGCTCCCCAGGGCTTGGTCCACACCTTCAGGGCTACAAGACTGGTGAGCTATTGCATGTCCCTGTACATGTAGTCTGTGGAGTGGCATCTCAGGGCAGTCACACTAACATGGAGAATGACAGTCACATCGTACCTGGTGAGGTGTGGCATGGGTGCATAGGTTATGTTGCAGAACCAGTTACCCGACAGCAAGATGTAAGTGACTATCACCTTGTGTAGCCTGCTGTGTGGAACTGCAGTGTGGCCGCCTACAGAGTCACCTATGACTGGTGTGTTGTGTATGTTATAACACCCTATTGGCTGTATGTGATGGGCACACATGAGTCTGTGGGCTATAAGTTGGTGATGTTGTGTTCTGTGATGGGGGCTGCCTCTGGTGCCTACACAGAGTATGGAGAGGTACCGCACAAGTTGTCCTCGTATGTGTGGCCTGTGGTGGAGATCATGTGAGACTATGTGTTGAGTGGGGTGTGTTGCGAATGTTACACATCCCCACATGACTGTCAGGTGCAGTCAGGGTTGGTGAAAGCATTACCCCCAGCAGGGCTGCATAAGTGCATCCCGCACAGGCTGTAGTGTCGTATGTTGGGAGGTGAGCATTGAATATGTACATGAGACAATTGCTCTAATGCCACATGTACAACATATCCATCATATAGACAGGCAATAGCACTGGTACTTAACAGTTGGACATGCCTGTATATACAACCATGTCTCACAGGATATGTGAGTTACGTGTGTACAACAGCTGTTGTACCATAAGCAAGCTGGAAATATTAGGACAGCCAGTGTACCTGTGGGAAATGGTGTGGAATGGGTGCTATATTAATCAGTAGTTCATGACATGCTCACAAGTTCTGAACAAGTGCCTAGCATAACCATACAATACAGATAGGGTGTTGGATAATATCAACCCACAAGTGGTGACGACAGTCATAATGGGTGGCACCGCACTATAACCCTGCTGAGTATGGTGTGCATGTCCATGAACCATTATCACTGTAGATGTTAGCAGTACAGATGTACAAGACAGTATGGATGTTTGATTACAAATACCTTTGTATGTCATAGGAGTATACTTGTGAGAAATGGTGTCGAATGGGTGCTATATTAATCAGTAGCTCATGAAGTGCTCACAAGTTCTGAACAAGTGCTGGGCATGGAAATACAATACAGACAGGGTGTTCGATAATATCAACACACAAGTGGGGACGACAGTCATAATTGGTGGCACCGCAATATAACCTTGCTGAGTATGGTCTGCAAGTCCATGAACCATTATCAATGTAGATGTTAGCAGTACAGATGTGCATGACAGTACGGATGTTTGACTACATATACCTTCGTATGTCACAGGAGTGTTCTACCAGTGGCCTGTTGACAGAATCAACACTACAAAAGGTGCCAGAGTGACATGTGCATATCACACCAGTGCCAGCTACAGTAGAACAGGGTTAATCTGTTGTACTCCACCCTCATTGTAGCCCATATCACACAGACAAATGTTAGGCATCTGTGTATGTTATGATGTGAATGGCCATGATCTACGAGGAATAGCTGTGTCAGTGTTGTGAACAACATACAGAATGGGCTGTGTGGGTGAGGTGTGTGACATATGTGCACATTCTGATGGATGATATCAGCATTGTCACTGCCAGGTGAACATCCCTGTACCCATTAACTACCACCTAGTCTGTGGTCAACATTATGGACACTGTGTAAGGGATGGTGCTGTGCAGTACACCTCCCTGACTTGGTGACATCTCCAGGCCCCTTAGGTAGTCATACAATGTACCCATGTCATGACAGGGTGCCATCCATGAGCACAGAGATCATTGGATAGGCATATTTACCACTGGGGTGACCAATATTGGATCACACATCATCTTTAATTGGTAATGGCCATGCGTGGATGGGCGATACCAGCCTTCACAATCCTCACCTCCACTATGCAGCATGCTGTCTACCTTGCATCAAGACATCTGCTACACCATGATGATGGAAGTGCTACATGTCCATATCCTGATCTGTAAGACATATGTCATGGACATCCACCGTCCTAATACTAAGATTGCCACATGCTGGACAGATCCCTGTGCCATACATGTGACATACTCCCGCCAAACCATGCAACCCTGTCCATCAAAGATGCACATGTCATCCCAGTCATACATGGTGTGATGGCCGCATGGTAGATGTAGTATCAACTGTCTGGATCAGTAATGTGGAACTGATGCACCTCGCGGTGGCATAATGGCTGTCTGTTACAGCTAGGAAACCTTGCCCTTACATGCAATGGTTGATAACCATCCCTGCGAATGACATCCGACTAGCCATTGTCTGATGTCTATCACATGTGCAACACAGGCGATCCATGGCAGGATGCTGAACAGCTGTACAGTGCTGTGTAGATGTATATGGCAAAACACATGCATGTACAGGTTTCCATGTGTATGTGTGCATTGTCACTGCTCAAGTCCATTAAGGCTGTGTCTGTGTTGATATGTGACATATACACAGCATCAAGGTCAACAGCATTACCGTGGACATATCCAGGCATGTGCAAATAGGTAAGAACACCAGTGCAGGCAAATAGACATTCCCACATCAAGACAGCATTCACATGGAGTATGAACACTGTAATGAGGTGACACACATATATGGTGATGATATCCAATGCATAACGGGTGTTACATGTGTGTGACACAAAACGTCAGTCGTGTCAGTGTCATGATGATTTGCAAAGATAACTGTGCATATGTACTAGATGTCATAGAAATGTATGTGCAGCAGTATCTCTGTACATCTCTGAAACTGTGACCTGTCACCATCATTATGTCTTACAGATAATGCCTCGTACACGCCTTCCAGCGTACAGCCGCCAGGAGGATGATGTCCTCATCCCGTACCTCCATGAGAACTATGAGGTGTTGTTCAGCCATGTGCCACAGCATGCCCAGCAGCGGGATGACCTGTGGCAGGATCTTCGCAGGAGGGTGAATGATGTGGGTGGCCATAACCGCACCGACCAGCAGGTGTGCAGACACTGCACGGACTTGATACGACATGCAAAACAGCGTGCCACTGCAATTGCCAGGGAACAGGGTGGAACAGGTGGTGGGCCATCAACCCAGCCCCCACTCACACACACCGAGGAGCTGCTGGCCAGTCTGGGGACACCCTCAGAACAGCATCCACTAACACTAGCTGCCATCGTGGAGGTGGGTGTCTCCCAACCAATGAGCCTGGAGTTGCCTGCTAAGTCAGTACTGCACATATGGCTATTATATCCCATTTAGTTGCATGTGTCACTGTACATTATGTAAAGTAACAACATATGCAAGGTATGTGGACACACTTGCTGCATACTACAGTATGCTACCTTGTGTATGCACACGTGCATACTATATGCTATTATACAAGTGAATGTGTTAACATGCACAGTGCACCCTGTGGCTGTCATACAGTCATGGATAATGTTCATACTGCTGTGTCACCCCTATACAGGTACCTCTGGCGTGCCACACAGACATGAGTCCATTGCAGGTGAGACTGTCATCAGTATCAGGCATGTTAAAGCATAGATCTATTTGCCATGTGGCCAGTTAACACTTGCACACTTGATGTTCATTCCAGTCACGATATACAGGTCGCATCACCCATCATTCACACAGGCCACCCATGTGCAATATATACAAACGAAATGATTCACCGACTTGAAACCACAGTACTTGTCATTGCTACATGTGTGGTCAGCTGTGCATACAACGGTGGAGGTGTTCTACAATGTAGACATATGTAGTATGCATTTGAACAACATGTGTGGTACGCAAACAGTACCACACAGTGAGCTGTGATATGGGCAGCCCACAGGTATCACCATTGTGTTATATGCCCCTGCATTGGGTGCACACATTGTGATGTGCCATCTGACATGTCCCAGACATGTAGTGTTCTGGCTGCAATATTGTCACACTATCCCATGACCCATATCCCACATCCCAAACATACATCCCGTTGTCTGCATAGCCCTGTGGATGGTGACATATCTGACATCTATGGGTGTATGTCATATAGGACAACACAGACATGTGAGATAGATGGCCATCACACACATTTGGCCAACACATGTGCACACATGGTCATGGGGGATGGCCAGAGACACGTAGCCACACAGTAGATGTGTATACACCCTGTTGCACATTGTCCACACATGGTCCAATTATAGCCTTAGTTGACTGATTATACAGTTGATGTGGTACACTGGACATCCTAAAAGCCTGTGCACAGCTAGTGGAGGTGTCACTGAAGTCTACCATATAAGATCTGTTGAACATCACGACTGTGTCATAGCATGACAGTAGTCACCTGTACAGCTTCCACAGACATTGACACCACATCAGGCCACAGATACTGTACATTTCCCTTGCTGCTGTAGGACATCACCATTAGCTGTGCACCTCATGTGTGTTGTACATCAATGTCATGTGGAAAATGGTGAATTGACATGTCCGCTATGTGTGGACATGGTTGCCAGGCTGTTAAGACCCTGTAGTTGTTATGCAGGGGTGTCATCTGTAGGTCCTCCAGTGACCTGTCACTTGACACAGCATGGTTTGGTGTGTATACACCTCAGCATCGTGGGTCACAATCCACAGTTATGTCATGGGTATACATGCAGTTATGGCTATGCAATGTGTACATATTATGCATTGTACAGCAATATAGATGCCTCATGATGCTATGCAATGGCACAATATCTGTATGTCAGACTGTATAGCAATGTAGACGGCTCACACTACCCTTCCATGCTCATGCACATTTGCTAAACATGCATTCTATCTGTAGGGCATACAGACAACACCGCAATGTGATGCCCATTACGGTGCTGTACATGTGTCAGGACACCATTGTGTCAGACATGTATGCATGTTAATGCACACGTCAGCAGATTACATGTCAAGGTCACATCAGCCATGTGTGCTTTTATCCTGTTCTGGTCCACATAGTGTATCATGGGGATGCATGCATACTACCATGATTGTGTGAACTGCATGGCTACTTATATGACACCTGCTTGCTGTAGTGTGCACCCCAGGGAGGTATGCTTACTAACACTATTAATGTCTGAGCTGCATGCCCTCTGCTGTTCCACAGGCATGCTGCATGCCATCTGTCAAATCACATGCATGGTGTGTGTGTGTGTGTGTGTGTGTGTGTGTGTGTGTGTGTGTGTGTGTGTGTGTGTGTGTGTCTGTGTGTCTGTGTGTGTGTGTGTGTGTGTGTGTGTATGTCTGTGTGTGTGTGTGTGTGTGTATGTCTGTGTGTGTGTCTGTGTGTGTGTGTCTGTGTGTGTGTCTGTGTGTGTGTCTATTGTAATTTAGAGTCTTTCTTTGCATTCACAGGTGACCTAGGTGTGTTACCCTCCTGCGGTCCATCTGATGTTAGTGTCCCCACAGATACTAGCAGTGATGAACATATGCATGAGGTACAGGCAGGGTTGTCAGGGGCTAAATCTGTACCAATGGTTGCCATCCCAGCTATGTCCCCCTCTTCCCCGCACACAGTTCTGCTGCCAACACATACCGCATCACCAGTGGCCATAGAGGAAGGGCAGTCAGCGTCTGTTAGCATGGAACAGGAATGCGTGGTGGCTACAGAAGGTGTGTCTACACACCATGGTGTCAGTGTAATGACTGCAGATGTGCCACACAGGCATGTGGCCGGTGCTGCTCGTAGGAGAACCTCTGGCAGACATGCACCTGCAGGACAGAGCGCAGCAGCTGGTATCACCAGACGCATGTTCCAGACTGTAATGGCAGCACAGGCACGTGCTGAATGGCAGAACAGAGAAGGGCAGAGGCTGCAGAGGGCTGCTATCCATACCCTAAATGACAACATCCAGGCATTGGCAAATGCTCAACAGCATTGTACAGCAATATAGATGCCTCATGATGCTATGCAATGGCACAGTATCTGTATGTCAGACTGTATAGCAATGTAGATGGCTCACACTACCCTTCCATGCTCATGCACATTTGCTAAACATGCATTCTATCTGTAGGGCATACAGACAACACCGCAATGTGATGCCCATTACGGTGCTGTACATGTGTCAGGACACCATTGTGTCAGACATGTATGCATGTTAATGCACACGTCAGCAGATTACATGTCAAGGTCACATCAGCCATGTGTGCTGTTATCCTGTTCTGGTCCACATGGTGTATCATGGGGATGCATGCATACTACCATGATTGTGTGAACTGCATGGCTACTTATATGACACCTGCTTGCTGTAGTGTGCACCCCAGGGAGGTATGCTTACTAACACTATTAATGTCTGAGCTGCATGCCCTCTGCTGTTCCACAGGCATGCTGCATGCCATCTGTCAAATCACATGCATGGTGTGTGTGTGTGTGTGTGTGTGTGTGTGTGTGTGTGTGTGTGTGTGTGTGTGTGTGTGTGTGTCTGTGTGTGTGTGTGTGTGTGTGTGTGTGTGTGTGTGTGTGTGTGTGTGTGTGTGTGTGTGTGTGTATGTCTGTGTGTGTGTCTGTGTGTGTGTGTCTGTGTGTCTGTGTGTGTGTCTGTGTGTGTGTCTATTGTAATTTAGAGTCTTTCTTTGCATTCACAGGTGACCTAGGTGTGTTACCCTCCTGCGGTCCATCTGATGTTAGTGTCCCCACAGATACTAGCAGTGATGAACATATGCATGAGGTACAGGCAGGGTTGTCAGGGGCTAAATCTGTACCAATGGTTGCCATCCCAGCTATGTCCCCCTCTTCCCCGCACACAGTTCTGCTGCCAACACATACCGCATCACCAGTGGCCATAGAGGAAGGACAGTCAGCGTCTGTTAGCATGGAACAGGAATGCGTGGTGGCTACAGAAGGTGTGTCTACACACCATGGTGTCAGTGTAATGACTGCAGATGTGCCACACAGGCATGTGGCCAGTGCTGCTCGTAGGAGAACCTCTGGCAGACATGCACCTGCAGGACAGAGCGCAGCAGCTGGTATCACCAGACGCATGTTCCAGACTGTAATGGCAGCACAGGCACGTGCTGAATGGCAGAACAGAGAAGGGCAGAGGCAGCAGAGGGCTGCTATCCATACCCTAAATGACAACATCCAGGCATTGGCAAATGCTCAACAGCAGATTGCTGATGTTCTGGACAGGCGATTGGGTGACATGGTCGGAATCCTTGACCGTGGCATGGCAAACCGCGAGCATGAGCTGTCTGTGCTGGAATATCTGGTAGGAGTAAGGCGTAGGCCACGTGGACCTAGGCCAGCTGCACCATCTAGTGCAGGTCAATGTGAGCATGCCACCAAACATGCCCGCTCCCATAGTGCTGGTAGCAGTAGCAGTGCAGCTGGTGCTGCGCTGTTCACAGCAGGACACACAGGCCATGTGGACATGGCCCTGGACGTTCCCAGTGGGGACACGGTTCCAGTGGACATGTGTCGTTGGACAGTAGCCAATATATACCTCTGCCTGGTAGTGCCCGTGCAACCCCTGGCAGGCACAGGTCATGTTGCCATGGCCGGACACAGTGAGCTGTACAACCTGGTCTGTATAATTTGGAGCTGTCAATAATACCCCGTGTAGGCCTCACAAAAGGCAGAACTGTGTGCACACATACAGCAAAGACATCTGTAGGGCACCACAACATCCACATGCATACTGAACAGACATGTCCAATCATATCACTGGCCCTTACCCACACACATGATGTCATCCATTGGTGCAGCCTATGCCCCTGGCAAACATTATCACCCTGTGCATATGATGAAGCCTGTGCCGCATCCCTGTCATCCACACCATCGGTGCAGGGACATGCTCAAATGGTCTGATGCACAGGGTGAAAAGAATAGTGAGAAGTGTATATTACATTAGTTGTATAAGAATAGTGACAGAAGTGTATATTACATTAGTTGTGTGAGAATAGTGAGAGACGTGTATATTGCATTAGTTGTGTACTGTAGACATGCACCAGACATACCATGTAGTACAGGTTTAGCATGCATTGTTATATGTTCACAATATGTGTCTCGGTAACAACAGTAACAGCATGTTGGTAATGATGCCCTGGTTCCCTCCTTATGGTCTACTTGCATGTGCCTACAGGTAGCACTGTTTGCAGTCTCCCATGTGTAACCGTGGAGTACTCACAGGCACATATGGCAATATCAGCATGCTATACGTAGCCTCAGCCTGACTGTTGGAAAGTCCAACATACCACAGATGTCCACACATATACTGATCCAGAAGCATGTGGGCAGTTTAATAGGCTACAGTGGCTAGAGACGTGACATCCATACCAGGTCACATCACAGGTATGTTGACATGGTGCAGGGGTTGTATACAGTGGTCTGGCCAATGATAATGTTAGAGGCCACTTGATAGCATGAGGCCTCACTGTGTAGCAGTAATACCCTGTCACATTACAGGAACATGCTCACACTCACGGGGTCAACAACACTATAACACACACCCCATAGTGTTGAGGTGAGGACCCTTGCCTATGTGGTCATCACCCTCACAGTACTGTGCACCCACACGATGCAACACAGAGAAAGAACATGTACAGGTAACCAGTGTGGCTGAGACCGATGGCATCAACAGGGTAGTGGACTGCATCACCATGAGGGGTTAGGGATCCTGTGTGTTCTGTATGGTAGCATACACCCTCACTCCATGCACAAGACAGCCATACATACCTACATACACACACACACTGTGGAGACCACAAATGTCGTACACATATGGATAGTTGATGTGTGTGATACACACACCACACCTGCCTACATCATGCTTTCCACACTGCAGTATGTACAGATCTCTACAACAGTGTACAGGGGTGTGTAACAATTGGGATGTATTCCCCACCATATGTGGCATATATGGTCATACAAGCAAACACACATGGCAGTACTGTGAATGATACACCTGCTATATGATGATACCTGCTATATGACAGACATGCAGCAGTATTGGCTGCATTATGTGTACCAACGCTACCTTCGGCAATTGTGCTGCTATATGGACACAGGAGGATGTAAGTGTTACAGGTGTCAAGTGACATACTGTTGGTAACACCTGACCGCTGTGTAGGTTTTATGTCTCCACCGTCAAGTAACGGTAACATAGCTTACTGTTTGCACATGTAATGGTAGGATGACGTGTGACACACCTGTGAGCCGTCCCTGGCAAACATCCATCTACACAGGTGGATCACCACTTTATGTACACACATCCATCCACACCTGCTGTACATCCTACCGTACTGTCAGAATGTCACCATATACAGGTGTCAATGATGGGGCTGCATTGCAACTGCATGTTGTAGTTAGGCACAGATACTTACATCAGCTACTGCACATGTATGGTAGCTGCATGCACACTACAGATTGTACATGTGTGTTGGTCCTACATGCCTGTCATGTAGCCATGTTTGTCTGCATTGCAATTGGTGGACATGTGTGTTGACATACATAACACATGGACTGTTGTATGACATTATGGGTGTCATGGGTAACTAGTACAGAGGGAATGTGTCCTCGGTCAACATTGCTACCTCATGTACTGTTAGCATTCAACAGCCATGGACCCACCTTCCATTTATGTGCATATGATTGCTGTAGCCACTTATCTGCATGGAGGACAGCAAAAGCTATGCTATGTACATATGTGTTGTGTGTGTGGTCCATGCGCATATCCACTGCAATTATATGTATGACATAGCCAAACATGTGTGTTTGTTGGTGAACAGCAACAGTCATCTGTCACAGCTGTGTAAGACCCAGGGCCCCTGGTATGGGTAGAGCCGACCTGGTTATGTACAGTGGTATCATTGCAATGCATAACACATGATGGAACCCTGTTGGTACATGTGTAGTCTGCACAGTTGCTGTAGACCTATGTACAGTCCACTGGTCATGAGTCACACGGTGTTGTGTTAATGTATGGCTGTGTATTGCTGGTCCAATGACATGGTGATGTCTGAGGGCTACATTGTAGATTGTGGTGTGTACCTCTATGATCTGCACCTGAGACATCTGTGATAGCTCCTGAGTGTGTACTGGCCAATACATGTGAGTGGCCTTCATGTACATGGGGACAGTAATACCATACTGTGCCCTTCCGTGTTTAGAATCCGTGTGCATGCAAGATGGCCCTTTGCAACTGCTACGTGTGTGAGCATCCCCAGTACGCCGTTGTGTAGATGGACACACAGTACATTCCAAACTGCGCCCTTCCGTGTTTAGAATCCGTGTGCATGCAAGACTGCCCTTTGCAACTGCTAAGTGTGTGAGCATGCCCAGTATGCCATTGTGTAGATGGACACACAGTACATTCCAAACTGTGCGCTTCCGTGTTTAGAATCTGTGTGCATGGAAGACGGCCCTTTGCAACTGCTAAGTGTGTGAGCATGCCCAGTACGCCATTGTGTAGATGGACACACAGTACATTCCTAACTGCACGCTTCCGTGTTTAGAATCCGTGTGCATGCAAGATGGCCCTTTGCAACTGCTAAGTGTGTGAGCATGCCCAGTATGCCATTGTGTAGATGGACACACAGTACATTCCAAACAGAAGTGTGATACTAAGCGTGTGGGCATGGCCATTGACATCCTGTATAGCGATGGTGGTCATCCAGGCAACAGATGTCCATTTTCAATGTCACGATGGATGCCTACATTTAACACACTGGTTGCTGTCTTGAAGGGTGTACTGTCTGTGGTGCGTCCCGTATCTATGTAGTGTTGTTGTAGTGCTCCATAGATATTTAGTTGCCCTGATCACATCACTGCCATGTGTTTGTCTATGTCTACCTGGGGACAGTAATATGCTTTCAGACTGCTCACTCTCTATACATTCCCTATCGGCGTCCTTGCCTTTGCGGATGATGTCACCCACCTAGAAGTACGCCTCTGGGAGAGCTGTGTTCAGTAATCTCGGTAGCGCGTTCTGTAAATGCGTAATGCTGTAGTGTGATAAGGTAGTTAGGTGTATATTCAACTCCCAGCCCTGCCAAGTGTGTGTTTCCAGCTGCCTGGGGACACAGTAATGCTTTTAGATGCCTCACACCACATACATTCCCTATCAGCATCATTGCCTTTGCGAATGATGTCACCCACCTAGAAGTATGCCTCTGGGAGTGCTGTGTTCAGTAATCTCGGTAGCGCATTCTGTAAATGTGTAATGCTGTAGTGTGATAAGGTAGTTAGGTGCATGTTCGACTCCCAGCCCTGCCAAGTGTGTGTGTGTGTGTGTGTGTGTGTGTGTGTGTGTGTGTGTGTGTGTGTGTGTGTGGGTGGGTGTTTCCCACTGCATGACAACAGTACATTGCTTTTATAGTATTCACTCTCCATGGAATCCGTACGGCGTCTTTGCCTTTGATGCTGATGTCAGCAAGCTAGACGTATGCCTGTGTGACTGCTGTGATCTAGTAATCATGGTAGCGTGCTCTGTACATGCGTAATGCTGTAGTGTGATAAGGTAGTTAGGTCTGTGTTCTAATCCCAACCCTGCGAAGTGTGCGTGTGTGTGTGTGTGTGTGTGTGTGTGTGTATGTATATATATATATATATATATATATATATATATATATATATATTTATATGTGGATATTAGCACTATTGAATGTGCTGCATTATCTGTACGTGATCACCTTGGATGTATCTAAATCTGCTATGGCTCTGTGATAGTGCACATACTGTGTGCTGTGGTGATCCTGTGTTATAGTTGTGTAGCGACCAGTTATTTTGTTGCTGGGTATTACAAGGGACATTGAAAACAATGATAGTACAGCACCTTTAAACGGTCGTGTGCACATCTCAGCAACAGTCAGCAGTGGTTATTACTTTGGAGGATGAGTATGGCTCATATAACTATGTATTAAATGACAATACTATGCAAATCAGGTTAACATTACTGACCCCTGTTTATCCACAGGTTGTGATACAGATACCAAGAATGTATGTGTATACATTGCCAGGTGCAGGACTGGAATATTGTTGCATGCATGGAGGGGTGTCCATGGCCAGAAATGGCGATCTGTACAGCCTGGCAGGTACAGTCTGTGACTGTCCCACAACCTCCTGTATATGGCTGACACATGCTGAAACTGTGTACATGCAGACACACACATAAAACAAACAGCTAGGGATAACACATACACACACACACATTGCATCAACATTGGGCCATGCAAAAACTGTTGTCCCTCACACACACACAAATACATACATGTTGATTGGATGGCTCAATGACAGGCTTTGGAAAAAAAAACAACATACCCTATGAATATGATGACACCTGTGCCACCTCTTGTAATGTGTAACATTGATGCAGGAACAGACTAACATGGTGCTGATGCACAGGGTGGCTTCATAGCACTGTAATAATGTTAAAATGTTGTTAACACAATGTATGATTTCCTTCTAGGTGTATGTAAGCAGGCATGATGCATTACAGCTATGATCATCAATGTAGTATAGTGTACAGCACTGTTAATTCTGAAGATTTATTATCCATCCATGTGCCATTTGACTGACGTGTGTAGTATTGGCAGTATGTGTTTCAGAGTGTGCAGTACGTGTGTGATGTGTGTAGTACAGATTTTCATGTATTTATTGGTGAACATGGTGAAGTTGCACTGTCTGCATGTACATGTATAGTGGACACATTGGAATGGTGACATGCCCTGTATTACACACTGTTAACACTTCATAGTTTCTATTGGTAGCCAGTATGCATTATAATACACATATTGTTGTACTTGTCTACAAATGTGTGATTGATATGGTTTTACATGGTGCTGTGGGTGATACTGTTACTATCTGTGATTGTTTTGCATTATGGTAGTAGACACGACCTCGACAGTCTGAATAACCAATTGTTATATGATATCTTCACAACTGACTCACACATGTAGGACACACAGTAGCATGTGGATCCTTCATGTACTATACTATACCAGTAAGCACTGGTATTGACCGCCACACATTCCTGAGACCATTACTGCTTGACATATAGCCTTGTTAGTTACAAGCAAAGACAATAGGGATATTCCTGTCCACATCTGGAAATTCATTCTGTGGCCTACAATGCATTCTGCACATGATACAGTTATTCTACACAAGGGTATCATACAGACAGATAAGTGTATCCAAATCATGCTGTAAACCTATAAGGCTAAAAAGAGTTAGTTATCCACATTTACTAGACATACTATACCAACAGTAACACATAGGTATTAGACCCCAATATGTATAATGGGTAACAATGTGTACATATAGACAAGTGCTATGTCATTTGTCATTTGATATGTGCATTTACAATGGTATTTTGAAGTACATCACTGTATCACATAAGCAATGAGAGGTCTGCATGTATATCCACCAAGGTGGTTGTACAACTATGATGAATGTCCATTATTGACAGACTTTGCTGTGTTTGAACTGTTCTGCAGTAAAACACATACATGAACAGTCACTCACACTATGTATATAAACTGTCATGTGTGTGTGTGTGTGTGTGTGTGTGTGTGTGTGTGTGTGTGTGTGTGTGTGACACAGATGACCTAGGCCACAGACAATTCTGGTGCATGTAGTTGACAAGTGCTTTAATGCTCCACCAGATGTGTCCAGGCACCAGAACTGTGACTTAAGCAACACAAACACATGCTAGATTACATTTTCTGTTTGTGCGTGTGCCTCATTATGGCATTCCTGTTCATGTGTGTGTGCATTTCTGATGTGTGTCATCAGCCACAGTTGAACTGCACATCCAGCATCCCCCACTAGGTGACCATCAGGGTTGTCCCCATTGCCAATTGTTTTGTACAGCTGCGTCAGATGCCACATATAGGAAGCATTGCAGCTTCCAGGGCATCCAACACACACATTCAGTATTATGGGCTGGCCATCACACACAAACCGCCACTTCATGGAGGGTAAGACCTTGTGGTTGATGTAGGCCCTACCACACTCACTGGCTGGTGCTTTGATGCATATGTGTGTACAGTGTATTGCACCCAGTACTCAGGGTATTCCCCTATTGTGTGGAAAAGACACATATTGCTGCCCAATACCTCACGGGAATTGGGGATGTATACATGATCACTGACATGTGCTGACATGGCATTCATTTAATGGTGCAGTACCCTGGATGCTGATGTTTGTGAAATCCACATCATATCACCAGTTGATCTCTGGAAGGTACCTGCTGCTTGTATCCTTAGGGCAACACATACCTTGGTTTCCACTGGGATGGGTTTCCCTCTGTTGGTTCTGTGTGTGAGACATGGCCTGCACAGCTCCACAATCTTCTGCAGGAGGTCTCTGTCCACTCTATAGCGCTCTACTATCTCCAGCTCATGTAGCCCCTGGTAGGTTACCCTGCGCCTGCACACTCTTCTCCGTCTACTCACTGTGTGTTGCTGAGCAGCATTCACATTGGCACAACCCTCCGCATATTGCATATGTTGACGTATAATAGCAATGGCAACCCCTAACATTATGTTGTCTCAGTTAAGCTTTTTCAGTTTTCACTTCTCTTAGTATACTACAGTGTTGCAGTGTGTCTGAGAAAAACATGGTGGAATGCTGTTTGTAGAGTTGTAAGTGCTGTGCTGTGCTGGCCTACTGTACTGGCTGTGTAATATGCTCATTCTGATTGTTTTCACCTGCTAGCTGTGGTAGTTCTCCATGGTTAACTTACTGCTATTTGTTTACCTTCCTTTTCACTTTCTGTTTCCACAGTGAGCAGCGCCGCACATAGGAGCACAGTAAAGTCTACATCCACTTCCACGCATGCACACAGGCTTATACATGCGTACAAACACTTACACTGGCTTATACGACATTACATGGGCTTCAAAAATCTTACACTAGCTTACTCGTTCTTCAACGCGCACACACGGGCAGACACGCGTGCACACATGCTTACTCAGGCTTACAGGTGCGCACAGGCGCAAACACACTGTAAGCAGGTTTGCAAGAAACTTCAGTGATATCCATGGCGTACACCATCAGTTTCCTGACTTTACCTAGGATAAATCATAACACGCCTCTTCCACTGATGAGTAACTGACAGCAAACATGTGACACACTGCTCCAATAAGATTACAGTGTTTTATACATACACACTCATGATGTCACCTATCTTCTACGCTGATAGTCCCCTTAACCTACTCTTACACTGTAGAGGCTTGGCCTATATGGCATGACAAATTGTGATTCACTATCCTCAGCCTCAATTGCATAGGATTGCCTACTAATGCTTGGTTACATCTCTGAAAGTGCGCTTCCACACATAGCAACCACTACTCAGTAGCCATGTTGTCTTCAGCTTGCCATTCACCTGCATGGCAAACTAACTTTTAACTAACATTACAATTTGTATGTATATTTTACATATTCTTCTTGTTTTGGAAGCGCAGCGAGTATTCGCGCTGCTGTGCTACGCTTAAACACCGGAGATCGGGGGAGGACAACTAGAGTTTTATTAATTTCCAATGGTAAAACATGCCACTGTCCTTATATTTGGCCATTGGCATGCTTCTTCAACTAAATTCATCCTTTATTTGCAGCTGACATTGCTCCGTTTAGCTACTTGCAGAACGTTACTCGATTAACATCCGAGTACATTTCTCAACATAACTCTACTCTTGCACGGACAGCTTACTGTTTCATGTATCGCAAATTTTACATCATTTGCATAGCTTTCACCTACAAATGGGGTAATTTGCATATCCTAACATTGTCCGTGCAACGTTTGTTTTAGGGGCTGTCTTACACGCCCCTACAGGATATTGCTGAATAGCTTGGCAGACATCTTGCCTTGCTCTACTCTTACTCTACTCGTACATGCCAGCCAAGGCTTCGTGAATCCTGGCCTAAGCTTTGCTGTGTGCTAATATGTCTATTTGTGGAGTATGCATGGCTGTAGGTATGTTTTGACCTGCTATGTCTGACATTTCTACAGAGCAGCTCCCACTTTCATCATTTGTAGAGGTGACAGCCCTATAAGAACTATATATACAGCTGTGACATTTGACAAGTCAACATATACTTGCGGTCAATACTAAACTGACTACTTCAGTGTTTTTCATACCTTCAGATTTTTCTTGTAGTAGAATAGTCGATAATACTGTTTCCTATAACATGTATCTGTTTCTGATACAAGATATATCATTTTATTACACCACTACACACAATATATGAAGAAATCACAGGCCAGATGCCATTACATTCCTTTTGTAGGACACACCCACCCAGAGTGTTGTGTTCCTCACAAAAGCCAGCAGGTGCTAATCAAAACATATTCTGCTATCATCTACCTTATGTGTTCACCGGTATTTGTGCTTTCCGTCAGTGGCAGAACTCACATGCGAGTGTGGGAGACTGAACACTGTATCGGGGACACTGCATAACACCCTGAGGGACACATTTATTTTGTTTCTATTAACCTTCCACATTGACTATCACAAGGCATAAGTATTCATCACATTTATCGAGGTACATGCTTTTGACTTATACGTTTTGTCATTTGTCATCACGTCTTTCTTCACACCTGTCCACCTAATCTCACTAGTTCTGTACATTTATTTAGGACAGGGTTACCTTCATACCTCTCAACTGTACACATTTTGGGTAAATGTCCCGAACTTAGACTTATAATTTTGTTCCTTTTTTCATAATATTGTGCCTTTCTGGTAATTTAGTGGTAAGTCATTAGGGACTGTGGAGTTAGACAATAATGACAGACATTAGTAGTTTATAATTAATAACCCTCAAAACATTCATACTAATGAATGATCCATTATTCTATCAACGTTCTAACTTTGTAAGAGGAATATTTAAAAGATTCCCTATTTGTTCTTGTTTTAAAATGCCTTTGTCCAGATGTCTTATTCTGAAAGGTTGAGAGGTATGGTTACCATCTTAGTCATATGCATGTACATCCATGATAATCGCTTACAAGACACTGATATAAGTCCCTACGTCTTCCCCCAATGGTTTACACAATATCCAGTAGATGGGTTCTGCATTTTTGGAAGATATAGGCATGTGCTATACCCACATAGGAATATTAATCACTCCCATGGGGCGGACCTAATAAATCTGTGCCAACCAACACCTAGGCACCTAGGCCCATTATTGCATACCCATGATTCCCATACCTGACACCCCTCCACAGTAGTCATAAGACATATTTAATGTGAGCGATAATAAAGTATGAAGACACTTCTAAGCACTATCCACTCTCCACGTATCGGGACATATGTCATACATTCTGTCAACCCATGTGTTATTACACTTGCACAAGCTACTGTTGCATGTACAGCTATATTGTAGTTGTGGATGACACTTCTTTGCAGCAATCATTACAGGACGGTGCCTGTATAGATTTACAATTTTTGGGGTCTTGCAAAGGACACCTATATCCATGTTTAAAGAGTAGAACTTGCAGATCTGGCATACTGGTACTTTCTGGGCAATGGTTTGGAAAGCAGCAGTGTATTTACCTCTTTTGCATGTCTGTATGTTTATCCATAATAGCTATGATGTAACCTATTTATGTACATGTGTTATATCTACAAGGACATATGTTTATATGTTTGTTATGTATATATCAATTAATGTTGTATGTGTTTGTATATATATATATATATATATATATATATATATATATATATATATATATATATATATAGATATATGTCTGTACATTCTTTCTTTCATATATTTATTTAGTTTAAGTCTGTGGATATGTATCTATACACAAACATATATATCCATATATAGAAATAACATGTAGAAAGCAGCATTCATTTGCTATGCTGTGAGCGGATTACACATGCGCAGGCGCACTTGCATATCCTTATTGTGGGTTACATATGTTTACTAAGTCTTTGTGCTTACATGGGCTTTATTACTTGTGACAGTACCAGTAAAATATCTGTAATCCGGTTAACAGACATATGTGAAACACACATTCACCTTTACATATTTAAATGTCTGTACAGCACAGACGCATTCAATACACTTTAACATTATATGTGCTGCAGTCGTAGTTGAACCGGGACTGCATTCACGTTGGCCGGATGCTGTAACCACTATACTATTGGTGTTCTGACTCATTTATATGCATACCCATAGTACATAGCTACATTAACATATGCCTCACCGCTTCACTTACAACACATGCATCTATTCTCCTGCTGGGAAAAACGCGGTACTACATATTACACATTCCCTATTCCCTACTGCTCTGGACCCAAGCTGCATATTTAATCAATCCAGGGATATTCAGAACTCCAAGGCTTATAGTCCTGGCACATACAAGTCTTTGATTGTCAGAGTGTTCATGTGGTGATCTGGGTTTAGGCTTGTCCGCCTGGTGAACGGAACTGCCCTTACCGTGTTCAAATGTCAGACAAAGCACATGTACAGAGTCTGTCCATTTTGTACATTTTACCTGTGTTTACAGACACAGGTGTTTGGGCACCTGTCAGCAGCTTATTATGTTGGCAATACATAATATGGGTGGGGGTGTTTACAATACATAATCCACGGTAAGTGGTGTTCCCATTCACATTTGACTATTTCCTATATTCATTCATATGAGGATTATTATTTTGGACATGAATTAACTACAGGTATGCAGTAGTACAGTAAACAAATATGAAGGTTTGTTACTGTAAATATATACGGACCTCTGTAATACTCGGAGACTACCCCACATCCTTCACAACATTTCATGCTAATGTACATACTATTATTCTGTGAACTTTCGAAGTTTGTGAGAGCAGTATTTACATCTGTCCCAATTTGTCCACCCATCATTTTAGGCTTTGTCCAGATTTTGTTGCTGTAATAGGTTGAGAGGTTTGGTGTCGGTATGTGATTGAGTAGAATATATTCTGTCGATAATTCATGTGGGGAGACCTGCATGGTGGACAGGTGTTCCGTCCTGCGTAGTATGTTTTGCATGTCCGTCTAGAAACTGAACAGTACCGTGACTACACATACAACATTTGTCCAGATGTGTACAGTACTAGCCATCGTGGCGTGTAAACAACTCTGATGTTTAAACAGGTTACTTATCCCACGCGGAATGTACACACATTTTGCCAAAACATGAACGCGTGGGCATTTGGATTTACGAAACTGTGATGGGATGTTTACAAACATGGGATACATAGTTTGCAATCCTGACACTGCCTAGGGCGATACTTCCTACTACATATGGGTAATGCTTGCTATATGTAGGTGTACGGCTGCGCAAGGCTGGTAGCTGAATTTGGTGGACATTCGGACATGGGTGTGGGTTATGTGCTATACAGGGGATGTTGCGTGTTGCATTATGCATGCATGGGTTCTGCATTTGGATGTCCCAGTTCCGCATATACCATCCTATGTGTATGTTCCGGTTACGTTCCTGTTCATGTGTATAGCGCATTTTAATATTCATATGTTTGTGTGATTTTGGTATACAATATGGACTGTCAGGTTTCTTTACGATTGTTATATGGCCACAACTGCCAAGCTGTGTACTATCACTACCAATGTGGGACTGCTGGTGACCCTGCCCATGGGGCTGGAAGTGTGTATTGGCGGCGCGCTGACATGATACGCTTCACTTCCACTGGGTATAACTACTTACAGTGCAGTACATTACGGACACAAAATTTTAAATATCATTTGTTCCAAGGATGGAAACTCATATTGTGTTGCGTGCATTTCTGTTTGATTCTCAATTTTGTGTGGCCAGGAACTGTCTTGCATGCTTTGCATACATTTCATTATCCACAGACACTGATAGGTGCAATTACTATTGTAGGCAGACTCTAATATTCAGCAGTTTAGGTTGCTCATCGAAAGCCGACATTGACACGCCTCCGGGTGCAATTTAGAAACGCACCATGCACTCGCGCACATTTCCTATGCACGTGGATGTGGTGGCAGCGCACTTTCATTAATATGCATATGGCGCTACTACACTATATATACGCCAGCCTTGCGCCGAGCTTCATGAATCCCGGGGATAGTTTCTATACATTCCTGTTCTTTTCCAGTAGGGTACACTATGGATACATCTTTGCTCAGTACATAACATACAGTTATGTATACATCATATCAATATTCACAAATGACATAAAATTATTTACAAAATTCCAGATAGCTGGGCTGGCAGCGTGACAGCCTGTGCTCATCATTTCCTCTTTGCCATGCTGGATGCATCCACCATAGGCGATCCGCCCACTGGCAGTTCTCAGAACAACTATTTAGCTTGCGATATGATTGGCATCCATCTCTGTTTCAGACTGCAGGACCCATCCATCTGTCAAAAGAAAGACTAGCATTTACCTCCCTGAAGGAGGAAGATGTAGAAAAAAAGAAAAATAGTATCCAGTGTCCTAATAAAAGTACAAACAATGAGCTGATTAACCATTAGCCATCTAGGCAGTCAACTCCTTCATCGTCTTGAATGATGCACTGATAACTATATTATTACATCTCTCAAAAACTATCTTAATGACCAAAGCAATCTACAATCTGCCCTTTTATCTGTAATGAACAAGAATTCCCATACAAAACAAGTATCCAAGCAGACAGTTCTCTTTTACACTCCTCACAGACAGCAGTCCCAAATCAGCAACAACCAAAATGAACACTGCAGCACAAAAACAACAGCACACACTGTTAATATTTTTACAAAGGACATACTCAGTCTCAACCATTCAGTCACCAATCTCAACAGAACCAAAACAACTCTAGCAATAATCAAAGACAATCAGGCACCTGAAAACATTAGTACTGTTAACTCCAGGAACAGACCCAATGTCCTTGAAAAGTAGGGGTGGCTGAGAGGAATGAACACAGCCTGGAACTTATCCATCCCTGCAACGTAACCACTGGTTAGCTCAATGGTATCTTCTGGCACCCTGCAGACAAAATGCGACTATTAATAAACTAAACTTTAGCTCTTACTTGGCAGCTACACCAACACAACTTACTTTCCCTTTTCATCTCTTGTCTTGTTTATACATATATATATATATATATATATATATATATATATATATATATATATATATATATCTATGTATATTTATATAATATAGCTTAAATGCCATCCTCAACTAACCCTTCAATAAAAGAAGTTAAAGTTCGTTATGTTTTTTGTCTTTTTTTTTTTAATAATTTAATTAATTTAATTTATTTTATTTTTGCAAACCCACTGGATTACCCTGTATGGTGCTAGTAGCACTGTTACCCCAATCTAACATACTGCACATCTGCCCAGCAACAGCTCACTCCCTCGCTCACTCCCCTTATGACAGTTAAGAACTTACTGCACATGCCTGGTGAGCAACCATTATCTGTGGGTACCTCACAGCTTGCAAACATCACTTGTACACTTGAACAACCCATGAATCATCCCAACAACAAGAAAAAAACTACGTCTGAGCCACTAACACCAACAAAGATAAAAAAGGGAATCCACAACCCTTTAAACTACAAAGTGGATTCAGGACACGTGCCACATCCTCAGAAAGAAATCCCAACATGCAGAATGTATCATAGCTGATGACCAAGGGGAGGCCTGGAAAGAACAAAACTAAAAGAGGGTGCATAATAAAACAAAGCAAACCCTTTATATGCAAAGAGGAAAATATTCAGTACAAAACAAGGAAAACCCAAAAATGACTGACCCCACAATAAAACCAAACCAGAGCCATTAGAAAAGTCCTGGAATGCCACACAAAACTCATGTCAAAAACATAAACTGGGCTATGCATCTATAACCAAATCTAACCCACTTAGTAAACCCCAAGCAGAACCCTGCAACCCTACTTAGTAAACTCAAAGCAAATCTATACTTAGTGAGCTCAAAAAAAAACCAAAAAAAAAAACTCCATCATGCTTTACTAATATTAACCATAAGCCTACCTGTTCCAGAAGTACCTACTGGTTGTCATGGATGTAATCCTTCTAGCAGCAAGATCACACCATAATCTGATACCCCTTCCCTAGAACTCTTACATAAAACCACATTAACTCCTCCTTAAACTTATCTAACATCTTCTCTAACACCCCCTCCCCTTAACCTTAACCACTTCCTTGCCTAATTCCCCATAACAAACCTTTATCCATTCAACATTAAATACAGTACACTCCCCCACTGCGTCTTCTCTCTTCCTTCCCCTTTACAACACAAACCCCCTAAAGTGTCTCTGGACCAATTAGTTTGTTTCAAGGTCCATTTGTTTGCAATATTAAGCTGATAACGATCTGCATGTAAATGTGAAAAATGTAGTTTAGAAGTCTATCTAGCACATTCTGTGAAACTAGGAAAGTAAAAACAAAATGAAAAACATTATGGCAAGCATTGCTTCACACATGCTATGAGTTACTTCCTGCTGGTTTATTCTTCTAAAATCTTCATGGTCACATGGTTTCCAGAGATGAAGCTTCGGTTGTATTTTGTACATTTTGAGCTGTATGATTAACTAATGGAGGTTGGTAAATCAAAATGAATATGATCCTGGGCTTGAAACTCCATCCATCACCACGTTTTTTCCACTTGAGGTTGGGGTGTCATTTCAACAATGACAATCACCTAGAGACAAAGTTTAGTCTGCTAGGTGGCTAGCTTTACTGTGGTTGTTCTTCCACAACACACATTTACACCTATGGATAATTTAGATTGTCCATGCAGCCTACTGCATATCTTTGGAATGTGGGAGGAAACTGGAGCACCTGGAAGAAATCCACATGAACACAGGGATGAGATACAGACTCTGCATGGAAAGCACCACAGCTAGGAATTGAACTGGGGAATCTCTTGCTGTGAGGTGACGATGCTGTCTGCTACACCACTGTGCTACTACTACACTTTACTAATATAAGAATACAGTACAAATGAGGAAATGTCATAGACAAGCTTTGATGCCTAGAGATAGTTATAACTTGTAAGTTTCCTTAGTGCAGTTTTTCATGGTGGTCAAGCCCGGGAATATCACTTAATAAAATCAGTAGGGAAATTGCACATATTTTCAATCATGTAATCTTTCTAAATTGTTAACTAGAAGGGAAATATATTAATCTGTACTTAAGACATTAAGCAAGCCTGTGATCTTACAAATCATGAGATCTAAAATGAGGAACACTGAGGCTGGTAGGTGTGGGGCAGTTTAACATAGGCAGGTCCTTCCATTAGAATCATTCACTCAGGTTTTGGAATATCATATATTTAGGAACAGTTGGTATAAGCGTTAAGGTGCTTACCTTATAGATACAAATTACAGCGTCTGATACGCACTTTTGGGAAACTGGCTAGGCATAATATGGCCCACAAGAAAGCTAGCCTAGTACATACACACAATTTTAAAATAAACACCATTTTCCAGACCTATACAAGACTGTCACTAAATGGAAATGATATTAAAAGTTACACAATAAAACTTAGTTACTATTCAAAAATATATATGCTGTCAGAGCAATAAGTGGGCCTATAGTATGTTAAAGTCCTTTTACTACAGCCGCATGCTCTACAAAACCAAAACACAAGCTACTTCTTTCATGAAAGTGTCTCTGTAGTACATTCAATTTCCCTTCCTTTTCACTTGGTATTATTTTCTAATGTCAAATAGTGCAAACAAACAAGAAGGGGAACACGCAAACTAATGAGGGTTTCATGAAGTACATGGCTTGTTTATTTTGACTTCTGCATTTCATTGATGTACTATGCAGTCTTGGGCCTCTACATGCTACACATATGCACAGTACATCAGTTAAATATGCTGTAGCTGGAATGAGATGCATGAGGAAAGCAAAATCCCATTATACAATGGTACTATTTAAAAATGCTATGCTCCTTCCTAAATATTCCCCGGGATTCATCAAGCTTGTGCCAGGTGCCGGAGTAGCGTCAGTGATCTAGCACCAAATATGGCCGCCGAGCGATTTAGGGACTGTCTGTTTTCACGTGCACTATCAGCGTATGCCAGAGCTGTGCAGCTCCCAATGCATGTATGCTAATTACCCCATGCGCAGCATGCAAATGAAGGTATATAGCGATTCATGAAGTGGTGCAGGCGTAGTGTAAGCATGAATAAATGTAAACCAAAAAAGGTTTACATTTTGTCAAACATAAAATCAGAGCCATGAAAGCAGACCAAAATTATGTGTTATAATGTTAATATATGCCAATGGCTAAATATATAGCCAGTGGCATAAAGAAACATGTACAACACATAAAAAATAACATTTAATGTCATGGCCACACTAACGCAAATTAAAACCGCAGAGCTTCTGTGCACAAATGGGATCACAAGGAAAATATATTTAGATGTCATAAAACTGCAATGTAACACAATACATGATATCCCCATAATAGTCAGTGGCACATATGCTACACCACAACCATGACACAAGGGTTGCTAAGGGTCTGTGACAGTATTCTGTGTGATAACTAGGAATTAGTAGTCAATGCCATGCAAATGAGTCAAGTAATACTGAATCGCAAATGCCCCACCTGCGTAAGGATGTACCACACGGTGTAGTGGTATAACACAGAGGAGTGGCCTGTAGGTAAACATGACATCAAGAGAGGGGTGTGTCACTGTAGCTGTAAGCACATTGGATCATTGTTAATCCGGTTTGCCTGTTGCTAAGCAAAGCCGCAGGATAGGGGTGTGGAAGTAGCCATAGCTTTGCTTAGCTGAGTGCACACAAGGTAACTGAAAGTGCATGTGAACGTGGATGAAAATGTGCTCGAAACCCGGTAAACGGCTGTGTGCGGCACACACCACAGCTGAAACAGGAAGGATACAGGAATACAATAAGGAAATGCTGCAGCATGGTAATTGGAGTACAAATGAGAAATTAACACCTAGGAACTTACAGTGGGCCATTGACAGCTAACAAGGCTGCTAGCAGCTACCTGCAGAACAGGAAAGGGGTGGTGTTGTACAGCAAAGAAAAGAGAACTGTCACAGCAGAACAAAGCAAACGTGCAGTAGATCAGCTACATAACACATTTCCCAACACAATCCTGGGTTGTGAAAGTACAAAACAAGAAAGCCAGCAGCTGGATGCATGCCTGACAACAGGAGGGGAATCGGGTTGAAAATTGAAGTAAAGGGCAACAGATGAATCATGGCAGCCAAGCGAAAGACAACACCAAAGGCCCCACAATAGCAGTACCTGCTGTAAAACCAATAATTAAGATACCCCGCAGCTGGAATTGCACAAACACACCCAATTACACCAGCATCATCCATTGCACAATAGTATAAGGTGTGAAAGCCCCAATACACACTTGTGTATTCCCAGACACTCTGCACCATTGGTGTATACAGAAGGGGAACTTTTAATATGTACATGTTAGGGCCACCATACCTTTGATTCACCAGCATGTGCTGGAGACTGACGGTGGTGTGGAGGATGATGCTGACAACCATCTCAGGCACCAGAGGAGGAGAAGAGTGTTCAGACCCAGGGTAACCTACCAGGGGCTACATGATCTGGAGATAGTAGAGCATTACAGGGTGGACAGGGACATCATACAGCAACTTGTTGAGCTGTGCCGGCCACACCTCAGAGCCAGAAGTAACAGAGGGAAACCCATCCCAGTGGACACAAAGGTATGTGTAAGCTTGAGAATACTAGCCACAGGTACCTTCCAAAGGCCAACTGGGGATATCATCGGGATCTCACAGGCATCAGCATCCAGGGTACTCCACCAGTTCCTGGATGCCATGTTACCACATGCCAATTAGCACATATACTTCCCCTGAATGCAGGAGGAGTTGGCCAGCAATATGCGTCTTTTCCACCATGTGGAAGACTACCTGGAGGTACTGGGTGCAGTAGACTGCATGCATATACAGATCAAGTCACCACCCAGTGAGCAGGGTAGGCGCTACATAAACGGCAAGGGATACCCCTTCATCAACTGTCAGGTCATGTACAATACCCAAGGCATTATCATGGATGTGTTTGCTGGCAGCCCTGGAAGCTATCACGACTCCCACATCTGGCATACTTCACAGCTGTATCAGGTATTTGCCAGGGGGGACATGCCAGATGGCCACCTGGTGAGGGATGCTGGCAATGCACTGAAACCATGGATGATGACTCCCATCAGAACTGCACACACAACCACGCAAGAAAGCAATAATGTGGCACATGCAGAAACCAGAATCATCATAAAGTGTGTATTTGGGATGCTGAAATCATGGTTCCATTGCTTGGACATTTCTGGTGGAGCCTTGCAGTACTCTTCAGGCAAGTGTGCCCACATCTTCATAGTATGTGTCATGCTACACAACATGATCCTGCGGAAACAGCTGCAGCAGGGACAGAATGTTGAAGGCCCTCACAGCCCTCCACCATTGCCAAGGGACCCACAGACACAGAGGGACTCAGACCATGAACAACCTGTGCTAGCCCCAGTAGGCAGACAGAGGCGTGCCCAGTATGCCCATGCCTTGGCAAAGAGGGAACATATAGCACACGAACTGACAGTGTAGGCACTCATGGACTGACACCCTTCTCCACCGGCACACACAGCAAACATGGATGGTACACACACACGACCACCTGTAAATTGTCATGTATAGGTGGTATACTGTGTGCATCCTACATAAGTAGCCCTCAACTATTGTACACACAACTGGCATTGGCACAATATAAGTCAATATCTGAACAGTAAATTAAGCTATCAGGATGTGTCCATACTGTATGTATAGGTTCATAGGTACATAGGTAGGTACATGCCCAACTGCCGAGGCCACTCATAAGCATATGCAAAAAGTGTCTGCTATTGCCACCCCATCGATTAACTAACTGTCCCTCTGTGGAGCAGAGACAATTGCAGGATCCCTGAGGTGTATCCACTGTTCCCCACCCACTCTGGAAGGATTCCCTGGAATACTAGTGAGAGGTTTTGTATAATGTAATCAGGGATGTAGTTCCAAATAATGGGAAGTATCTCTGACAGGAATCTTCCCAGATGTTTACATGTTACATAGTATACCTTAAACACAGCTTGCATATATAGGTAGTTCTCCACAGAATAATAAACATGTGGAACACACAACCGCTGAAATGTGCATTAATCACCCTTGCACTACCAGTGCCTGCTCTGAGAGGTAAAATATCACTTCCAGGATTAGAGCACACAACCATGTACACAATCTTCAGAATAACATACCACTAAGCTACCTGATATGTACCAATGGCAGTTGTGTATACTGACAGGATAAAACACAAAAGGTAGGAATGTGTGGACATAGGACAAACCGGCATGTACCCAATGAAAGGTGTATTTTATATATATATATATATATATATATATATATATATATATATATATATATATATATATATATACATCACCATATATATAGAGAGAGCAAGAGAGGGAGACAGAGAGAGAGATATGTCGATATATAGGGATATAGATATATATGTAGATATATAGATAGGTTAACAACATCTACATAACCATGGAGGTACATATAAATGGGATACCTACCACATACCAACTGCTTTACATACCGACACATGTAATCCCGAGGCTTAAGGTCCAAAAGAACACAGTACCGAAACACCAGATGCGCAAGGTTTAAAATCACGATGTTAAGGGATAGTTAGTCAGTGCTTCTGGTTTCTGCGGTTCAGGTAAGTTACTGTGTGTAAGTGTGTTTCTGAGGGCTGTAGTGTGTGTAAGTGTGTGTTCTGAGTGTGGTGTGTGTTCTTGGAGGACTGTAATGTGTGGGTGTGGGTTAGCTTTGTGCATCTGTTTGCACGATCTATGAGGTAGAATATTAAAGTAGGGGGGTGTGAGGGGTGCAGACTCCTACATGGGAGTGTAGGGGGGCTTGGCCACCTGCTCATACGTAGTGTAGGATGGTTTGTTTGGATGTGGTGGATAGCAGTATGTCTGTGCGTGTGTGTGTTCTCTGTTCATGTTACTTTTGCGAGTTACTGTCGCTGTCGGTAATGTGGGTTATGGGAGTCTGGGCCCGGTACTGTGTGTGTCGGAACTGTGTGGTTTCGGGATTCCATAGGTATCCCGTATACAGCGGTTGAAGTGTTCATATATGTGTATAACATGGACCATAGCAATCACACATTCCGCCATGACCAACCTTTATGAAAGAAGGATATGGAGAGTATATGCCTGTACATTATTACAAATATGTGCTATGGACATGAGCCAATGATAGTGTTACCACCTGACCCACTTTGCGAGGGACAGTCCCTCTTTAGGCGGTTGTGTCCTGACCAAATATATGAAACGTGGCAAATGTCCTGGGATTGTAGGATATAATTATGTCCCATATGTAATGTAATAGTTGCATACAGTAGTTCTTTCTGTATCTAAAATACCTACATGTTACAAGAAACAGGATAAGCAACTAAAATGCTACAAGTATAAGCTTATATTTAGGCAAGAAAGGAAAGTTCTATCCCTTGTACTGACCGTGGGTTTGTGCTGGCCTGTAAATTCTGAAGTGTGTCCTGAAAATGTCCCACTATGACCATATGAAAAGGTGGCAACCCTAGCCAAAGATGGACAGTCACCAACACAACTACAATGACTGCAAATACCTATGACAGAAATACACAGCTGTCATGTAGCAACACTTTATTACATTCTGATGTATTGCCGAAAGGATTCAAGGAATAACATCACCTGCATGCTATACAGGAACCACATAACAGTGCCTTAATGAATCAGCCTGTAATTACCGTAGTATTAGTCCACTAAAGGATAGGTGTTCAAATAGGGAAGGAACCCTCACGCACATATCGATTATGTATAAAAGCAGTTCCTACACACCTGCATCTGCTATGCAAACCCACCAACATCAGCCCCACACCCAAACAAATTACAATACAAACTGTAATAACATCACAGATCATTCACTCACTGTATGACATCTGCAGAAGCCTTAACATACCTTGTCAGAGACACACTAACATGGCCCTATGTGAAATAGTTGCTGTTATACAATGGAACAGCTACTGATGTTACAGGGTTTGTCTACACTAATCCCGTTTCAGAGGGTTGTGTGTACACCGGGATGTGTTACCAATTACTGAGTAACAGCACAGTATGCTACACTTATACACCAAATCAAGGATGTCTGGTGAGCACACTGTAAACCACATAACAGTGCATGCATAGCTATACAGCCTTGAGATGCCCAAACATCCTTGCCAGACTTAAACATCTGCAGAAGTATCAGGTACAAACAAACCCTGCATAAGTAGCAATGTTCTGAAATATAACAGCTGTACTCATATGTAGAACAAAATCATCTAGCCAATACACACAATCCACGGGAGTCATAAAGCTAATATATCTCTGTCTGTCTCCATATAGCTGTTGAAATACATCACAAACAACAAATCCAGGCCATCTTCCTCAAAAGTAAGTTAAACAGACAACGCCCAAAAGGAGTACTCAGTTATACACCACTGTTGCCATGGTATCGGCTAATGGAGTAGCTGTACAGCTGATGTGCATCTAATTAACTACTTTGGAACACCAATTGGGGGTCAGGATACCACATGTTACCATTATTTAACTAGAAAAGGATGGCTTATCACACATTCAAACCATCCGTATATACCAGCAGAACGTTACAAAGAAGATTGAAACACAAACTGAAAAGGATTGAATCAACAGTTAACGACACCTCCAGTTACTAATAAGGCATGTAGAACAGTCAGTACGTCTGTGTATTTAGTACCTTTTCCATAGTATTTAAAGTGAATGCAATCCATATAGTGGAAACAGTTATCTTGTAGTGATGCATTGTTAAGCATAATAATGCTTGTAGTATTTGTGTGTACTGCTGTAGGTCACAAGGCAAACACTGCATACACCACAAGGGATGCTATATAAGGGCTTTGAACACAAATGTTCCTCACCAGACACTGTCAGTGACAGGGCTAGTCCAACAAGTATGTGCTATAACAGGGATAGTATATGTTGATATATTGTAACAGTAGGCATATGTATGGGTGTATTACTGAGAATAACATGTTGAAGGTTGGCCCACTGTGCAATTATGATTTGCATTGTAGGATATTGTGCCAATAACTGTGTAATGTACAGTATTGTAGGCAGATATGTATTACAAGCTACATAGCATTACTGTTATGTTAGGCAAACAGTAGTTATGTCTATTGGCATTTACAATACACAATAACATGATACATATGTCTTTTAGCATGATAACAACGTAAAATGGAAGAGCTAGTTAACTATCCATGCACATAAGACATGTAGTAAGTGCAAAGGTAGGTGCTAGGCTGTCTTACCAAGGGTATTTATAAGCCTAGCTAAAGTGTGTTGGCTTTCGCCACCCCCATAGGTTAGTTCCCTGTGCCTCTGAATGGCAGAGCCATTAGTTCCCTGTGCCTCTGTCCAGCAGAGCCACTGCAGTGATCCCCGGGGTACATGTTTGTCTTCCATCCACACGTTAAGGTTTCCCTTGAAGTGTACTAGTGAGGGGCCCTGACTAATGTACATTGGAATCATGTTCCAAAGCATGGTGAGTGTCCGGGTCAGGAATCTATCCGTCCATCAAAACCTAGTCATCGTTCTGGTTAGATGTATATCCCTAGAGCATGTGGCTCTCAGGTGCCTCTGTTTAGGTGGAGCATATCCAGCAATACTGGGTTGGACATGGGCCTTGTATGTCTAGCAGAGATCACCTGTGAGTATGCGGTATGCAACCGAGTACAGCTGGAGTTTCTTAGGTTGGGCTGCATAGGTCATCTGTTTGAGGTCAGTAATCCTCTTGGTGTGGTACTGTTGTGGTCTTCCAAGCTGTTGCAGTCATCTTGTAAGGTATATCCCAAATGGGGTGTTGTATCCTTTAATGATTTTAATAAGTCATGAGTAGAGAGGCACAATAGCCTCCTTTGATCCGGATGCAAACCCATTAGAGATTAGGGGGGCCATGTAGAAGGATGTCCTAAACACCTTGCCATTATGGGTATTGAAGGAGAGATTGCTATCTACTGGGGTTCCCAGATCCCTTATTACCTTTTCTGTATGTAGGGGACTAGCAACTATGTGGTAGTCCACGGGTAATTAGTTATATCCAAAGGGAATGACTATGCACTGTTTGGCATTCAGCTTGAGGCCATGATATTGACACCAGGTATCCGTCTCAGTGCGACCCTTCCAGAGGGTGTCTGCAACAGCTGGGGAAACAATTATGTCCCCTAGTTTGCAGTCCTCTGCAAACCTTTTCAGCCAAAGCCCTCCTGAGCTTGCCTGTACATCAGAGAATTATATATCGAACATGAGGGGTCGTAGGACTGAGCCCTGGGGGACGTCACTTGTAATTGGTATACAGTCGGACCTCAGGTATGCAACTCCCACTGTGTGGGTTCTGTCCGTAAACCACTTTGCAAACCATCACATGACGTAGGGGTTAATGTTCAGGCGGATGGGTATGTCGATAATACCAGAATCAGGAATGGTGTTGAAAGCCTTTGAGAGATCTAGGTAGGCTGTGTGGACCTCCTTAAACTCATCTAATGCCTTGGTAACTGTCTCTAAGAAGTCCATCAGGTTTAGGAGGCATGGTCTGCCCTTAACAAAGCCAAACTTGGAGGGGTCAAAGGTTTGGAGGTACCCAATGTCTCTGTGACTGAGATCCATGATGTGCTCCATAGCCTTGTAGACCAGGCTAGTCAGGCCTATAGGGCAATAGGTCACATGGTCCATTGTGGTGCCACCTATGTGGAGTGGGATAACTGTTGCTGTGTGCCATTCAGGGGGCACTAAGCCCGATGCTATTATTGAACATGGTGCATAGGTGGGGAGCCAGTACTTTCTGAAGTTCGTGTAAACCACAGCCTGGTATGTTGTCCGGTTCCACTGATGCTGTGATGTTGGCTTTAGAGTGTGCAGCTTTGAGAGGGAGGGGGGGAAAGGTAGCACTGAACCTATCTGCCAGGATGTTGGCAACATCAGTTGATTCTGTAATGTTTGTGCCTTTGTGCTGTAACTCAGAGCAGATCTGGATGTTGACATCGAGATATGTGACATAGCTATAGAATGCTTTGTGGTTGTTGTTGGAATTAGAGGTGGTTTTGTTTTCGTAGCTAGCTTTGGAGGATCTTATAAGAGATCTCACCTTCTTACTGAGGCTGACCATGGAGCTCCTCGACACATGGGATTGTACTATCATTGCAACAGTGTCTTCCTCCTGTAGTACAGTTTGTTTATGGCAGGGGACCACCAGATTGGTTTCCTTAATTAGGAGTATAGCGTCTTGGTTCTGTTTGGGATAGCACAATCCATGCACTTGTGCAAGTGCTTATAGAGTGCATTTGTGTAGGATTCAGCAGTTGTAACAGTATTGTCCATCTGCATGGGTGTCATGACATTCACCATGTCTGTCTTAAGCATGAAGCTGACTTTGTAGACATATTATACTGTGGTTCCCTTGATGGAGGGGTGGGGGCAGGATGTGGATATAAATGGTGTTCAGCTCATGGTCGGATCGGACCAACGAGGAGTTGACTTCACGTGTGGAGCACCGGTCACTCATGTTGGTAATGCCTAGGTCTAGGATATTGTTGCCCCTGGTGGGTGTGTGTATATGTTGATCCAGGGCATTGTTGTTTATGAATTCCAGAAAGCATTGAGCTAATGCGTTGGTACATGAGTAGTTTTCTCAGTTAATGGTAGGGTAGATGCAGTGAGACCATGTGATGAGTGTGGTGTGGTGTGAATGTTTACCTTCTCCACATGACTGTCAGGGTCAGGCTTAGTTGGAGAGATCTTTACCTCCAGTTTGGCTAAATAAGTGCACCTCTCACAGGTTGTAGTGTTTGGTGCTAGGCAGAGATGCTTGTCTGTGTACATGAGGCAATGTGTACATTGCCTTAAGATGTCCAGATTCATCAGATAGACAAGAGAGAACACTGGCAGTTGACTCTTGGGCATGCCTGAATATAGAACTACTTTCCCCTAGATAAGTGAGGAAAGTGATTACAAGAGCTATTTTACTCTAAGCAAGTGAGAAAAGTGTGTACAAAACATGTTTACCTCTAGGTAATGAGGAAGACTGAGTGCTATAGTAATTAGTAGCTTACGTAGTGCTTACAAGTTCTGAACAAGTGCTGAGCATGAATAAGCAATCCAGATAGGGTATTGGATACCATAAACACACTGCCCCCCCAGCAGGTACACAATCATATATCCATGTACACCACAGGGCCCCTGTACCCACAACTATGCAGGTACAAGCTGCACTCAGGCTGCATGGGACCTGTCCACATCACAGGTTGTGTCATACACATATGGCAAAACAAGATGCTCTCCACAAACACCTCATGTAAAACATAGCTCCATGTCAGGCTGTGTACACACTGAATGGTGCACACCAACAGGTATCACAACCCACAAAGGGGGCGACACCACTGATAATGGGAAGTACTGCACTACTACCCTGCTGAGTCTGGTCTGGAAGGCCATGAACCCTGATCAAATAATTTATGTCAGCAGTACAGATGTAGATGACAGTAAAGTTGATTTCACACTGCATATCATAACCTTGCCAGGTCATAGGACATCATCACCAATACTGTGTACCACCTTCACTCGATATACTAGATGTGCATTCCTATGTCACAGGAGTGTTTTGCAACGGGACTGCTGGCAGAACCAAGACTACAGAAGGTGTCTGAATAATACATGCTCATCACACCAGTAGCAGCTACAGTACGTCAGGGTTAATGAATTGTATTCCCCCTCATTGTAGTCCATATCTCACAGACAAACAGAAGGCATCTGCCTATTGAAGTACGCGAATAACTATGACCTAGGAGCAACAGCCGACTTAGGAGTGTTGTGGACAACATACAGAAGGGGCTTTGTGGGTGAGATGTGTGTGACATATGGCCACAATCTGACAGCTGCATATTGCATTGTCACCCCTATGTTAATAACCCTTTACCCCATGAACTGCCACCTAGGCAGTGGTCAACATAATGGACACTTGTGTGTAAGGGATGCATTTGGGCAGTTGTCTTTCCTGTGATAGCTACGTCACCACACCTGTCAGGTAGTCATATGTGGCAACCCTAATAATGACAAGTTGCCATCCATGAATTTAGAGATCATTGTCCAGCCATACACAACACTCAAGTGACCCATATCAGATCACATATTTCCATTAAGGGGTATTGGCCATGTGCAGATGGCCTACACCAGCCTTCCCATTTCCCCATCTCCACTATGTAGCATGATGCATACCTGAATAAATCCATGTTCAACCCAGTAATGTTGGACATGCTGCACATACACATCCTGATCTCAAACACATACTTTGTGGGCATCCACCTTCCACATGCTGGACAGATCCTTGTCCCATACTCTTTATATAGTCCTGCCATACTATGCATTCCTGTCCGTCAAAGCTGTACATCGCTCCCCTCTCAAACATGGTGTGATGACCACATGGTAAATGTATCATTAACCCTGTATATCAGTAATGTGGCACTGCTCCACTTGGCCGCAGAGACCCACCTGTTGACTACTGCCAGGTAACCTTTCATCCTAGATTCATACATGACCCATAGCATATAGCCTACTAGTTGACTTTGACTGTACATGCAGTAGTTGATATCCATCCCTGCAAATACCATCTGGCTAGCCAGTGTCCCATGTGTATCACATGTGCAACACAAGTGATACATTGCAGGATGTTGAATTGCTGTACAGTGCTGTGTAGATGTATATGGCAGAACACATACATGTAAAACCTTATGTGAGCAAGTCTGCAGAGTCACAGGTCATGTCTGTTAAGGCAGTGTAAGTCTTTATATGTGACATATACACAGCATCAAGGTCAACTGCATTAATGTGGACACATCCAGCCATGTGCTGATAGGTAGGAACACCAGCACAGGCAAACAGACATGCCCACATCAAGACAGCATCCACATGGAGTATGACCAATGTAATCAGGTGACACACACACACACATATATGGTGATAATATCCACTCACTATTGAGTGTCACATGTGTTTGACACAAACTCATCAGTGTCATGTAGGTTTGCAAATACAACTATTTAAATGTAATAAATGTGATACACATGTATGTTCAGCTGTAGCTCTGTATGTCTCTGTGAGTTACTGTGACCTGTCTCCATCATTATGTCTTCCAGGTATGCTGTGTGCAAGGCTACCCCCTTTTACTCGCTTGGAGGATGAGGCCCTCATCCCATACCTACTTGACAATCATGATATCCTGTTCAGCCATGTGCTATAGGATGCACAGCAGCGGGATGCCCTGTGGATGGAACTTTGCAGGAGGGTTAATGATGTGGGTGGCCACAACCACACATACCAGCAGGTGCGCAGACACTGTACAGACCTCATTAGATGGGCAAAACAGTGTGTGAATGCAATCGCCAGGGAACAAGGTGCAACAGGTGGTGGGCCACCAGCCCAGCCCCCACTCACATGTACCAAGGAGCTACTGGCCAACCTGGGGACACCTGCAGAACCACATCTACAAGCCTTAGCTGATATTGTGGAGGTAGGTGTCTCTCAACCACTGAGCCTGGAGTAACCTGGTAAGTCACTACTGCACCTATAACAACTATATTCCATATAGTTGCATGTGTCACTGTACAATATGTAATGTAACATCATATGCAAGGCATGTATACACACATGCCGCATACTCTAGTATGCTACTCTGTGTATGCACACATGTGCATACACCATTAGTAAAGTCTAATGCACTGGTGTATGTGTTAACATGCACTTTGCACCCTGTAGCCATCATACAGTCATAGATAATTCTCATACTGCTGTGTTACTCCTATTTAGGTACCTCTGGTGTTCCACTGCGACAGCAGCCCATTGCAGGTGAGACTGCTATTATTTATCAGGAATCGTAATGCACAGATCTATCTGCCATGTGGCCATTTACAACATGTACACATAATGTATGGTCCTGTCAGAATATACAGGTCGGACCTGCAATGCATCACAATGCCTACCCATGTGCAGCACTTGCAAACTATGTGAATCATCTCACCAACATGAATCCTCACAAACTGTCTTTGCCAGATATGTGGACAGCTGTGCATATAATGGTGGAGGTGCTGTTCACTGTAGGGATATGTAGTACAGATCAGACATTAATGTCATACTTGCTCCTCGTGTGTGTGTGTGTGTGTGTGTGTGTGTGTGTGTGTGTGTGTGTGTGTGTGTGTGTGTGTGTGTGTGTGTGTGTGTGTGTGTGTGTGGTACACAGATGTCATGTGGGACATGGTGTACCAATGTGTATAAAAATTCATTCTCTGTCACCAGCCAAAATAATACACTTCTCAAAATAGTCTTCACTGCAAAACTATAGGAGTCCTCATTGATGATCAGGCAGCAGCAATATGGTTGCAGATGTGCAGGGGTGTCATCTGTATACCCATCAGTGACCTGTGTCACAACTTCCACATCATGGTTTAGTGTGTATACACCTCAGTGACGTGGGTCACATTCCACAGTATATATGTATTGTATATAAACACAGTCAACTGTGCCTGTAACTCACACTGTATAGCAATAGGGATGCATCATGATTCCCTGCAATGGCCATGCACATCAGCTAAATGTGCAGTATATCTGTAGGGCGGACAGACAACACTGCATTGGGACACCATTAGCCCACTGTATATTTGACAGGACGCCATTGTGTTAAACATGTATGCATGTCATTGCACACATCAGCAGATCACATGTCATACTACATGTGATTGTCAAGGTCATGTGCCACACATCAGGCAGGTGTATTGTTAACCTGTGCTGGTCTACATGGTGTAACACAGGGATGTATGCTAACTACTACTATAACTGTGTAATTTGCATGCTGTCTGCTGTGACACATGCATTCTGTTGTGTGCAACCCAGGGGTGTATGATAACTACCACTATTATTGTCTGTGCTGCATACCATCTGTCGTATCACATGCATGTTTTATGCCTTCTATCACATCACATGTGTGTGTGTGTGTCTTTTGTATAGATTGTAATGTACAGTTCTTGTCTGCCCTCACAGGTGATGTAGGTGCATTGCCCTCCTGTGGTACATCTAATGTTAGTGTCCCGACAGAATCTAGCAGTGATGATGAACATATGATTGAGGCACAGGCAGAGTTGTCAGGGGCTGAAACTGTGCCATTGGTTGCCATTCCAGCTATATACCCCTCATCCCCACACACAGGTCCCATGCCTGCACATACCCCATCACCAGTGGCCATAGAGGAAGGACAGTTGGCACGTGGTGGCTTGGAACAGGAAAGTGTGGGGGCTATGGAAGGTGTGCCTGCACACCCTGGTGTCAGCCAACTGACTTGTGGTGCACGTGGCCAGTGCTGCTCGTAGGAGGACCTCCGGCCAACATGCTCCTGCCAGACAGACCGCAGCAGCTGGTGTCATCAGATGCATGTTTCAGGCTGTAATGGAGGCACAGGCATGTGCTGAATGGCACAACAGAGAAGATCCGAGGCTTCAGAGGGCTGCTGTCCGTTCTTTAAACAATGACATCCAGGCCATGGTAAATGCTCAACAGCAGATTGCTGAAGCTTTGGATAGACAGTTGGGTGACATGGTTGGAGTCCCTGACCGTGGTATGACAATCCGTGAGTGTGAGCTGTCTGTGTTGGAACATCTGGTAGGAGTGAGGCATCGGCCACATGGATTTAAGCCTACTACATCACCTGTTTCAGGTCTACGTGTACGAGCTACCTCACATGTCTGCTCCCATAGTGGCAGTAGCAGCAGCAGTGCATCTGATGCTGTGCTGTCCACACCATGACACAGCAGGCAACGTGCACATGGCCCGGGATGGTCCCAACAGGGACATGCTTCCAGTGGACAAGTGACATCAGACAGTACCCAATCTGCACCTCTGCCTGGTAGTGCCTGTGCAACCCCTGGCAGGCACAGGTCACATGTCCGTGGCAGACACCGTAAACTGTAAAACTTCACCTGTACAGTCTGCAGCTGTTAATAATATTCCTGTGTAGGCCAGACACATGGCAGAACTGTGTGCATACATACACGCACACACTGGAAACATATGTAGGGCACCGCAACACACACATGCACAACATCCACATACGCCCAATTAGATCAAAGGCATTAACCCAAACACATGATGTCATCCAATGGTGCAGCCTAGGCCTCTGGAAAACATTATCACCCTGTGCATATTATGATTCCTGTGCCACATCCCTGACATCCACACCATTGGTGCAGGGACATGCTCATATGGTCTGATGCACAGGGTGAACAGACTAGGAAGATAAGTGTAGTTTACAATTGTTGAGTACTGTTGATAGGCAGCAGACATACCATGTACTACAGGTGTACAATGCATTTTGTACTGTTAACAGTATGTGCCTTGTGTAACAATAGTAACTGCATGTTGGTCATGATGTTCTGCTGTCCTCCTTCGGGTCTAATTGCACGTGCTGGTGGATGTCAGTGTTTGCAGTTAGTGTCCCATATGTCAATGTGGACTACTCACAGGTATGTATGAATATACCAGCATGCACCGTGTATCTGCCACATACCAGTGAGAATGTCCCACGTTCCAAACATGTCTACTGATCCAAGAGCATGATAGCTGTGTATTAAGCTACTGTTGCTACAGACGTGACATCCATAAAAGGTGACATTAAAGGTACAGTTACATGGAGTGGTGAGGTAAGAGAGTGGTCTAGCTGATTACAAGGTTAGTGGCCAGTGGGAAGTGTGATGCCTCATTGGGAATCAGTAATACACGTTCCCATAACAGGATGCCAACACACAGTTGCACCCACACACTCAGGTATTGACACACATGTATTCAGTGACACAGTAACACACCCACACACTCGCAGATTCACCGACACAGTAACACACACAGTTGCTACTGGTGAGGTGAAGACCCCTGCCTATGTGCAAATCATCATTACAGTACTGTGCACCTACATGATGTGCCACAGAGAATACACATGTACAGGCAGTCAGTATGGCCTAAGATCGGGGACATCAACAAGGATAGTAGAATGCATCACCTGGATGGGGGGAGTGGGTCTTATCGGTTCAGTATGGTAACATACATCCTCACGTCAGGGACCAGATAGCCCTACATACACACAGACACATTACATACACACGCACACATACACAAACTGTGGCATTCAGTATTGAATGCACCTGTGTCATGCACATACCGATAGCTCACGTGTGAGATACACGCCCCTGCTTATGTCCTGCTTTCTACATTGCAGTCTGTACAGATGTGTACACTAGTGTACAGGAGAGTGAGTAACAATTGAGATGTATTCCCCACCATACGTGACATGTATGAACACACACGCAACCACACACGCCAGTACTGTGAATCACAGACCTGCCTAGCTCATGATATGTATGACAGATGTACAGCAGTATTGCACGTGTTGAAAACTGTACTTATGCTTCCTATGGCAACAGTGCTGATATATGCACACGGGACATCTTAACTATTAACAGGTGTCAAGTGATTTACCTTCGCTGTCATCCTGACCACTGTCTAAGTTGTGTGTTATGTCCTTCAGTTTACTAAACCATTGCTTACTGGTTACACAGGTTATTGTAAGACCTCTTGTGACACACCTGTGAGCTGTCCACAGCAAACATCCATCTGCAAAGATGCCCCATCACTTACTTATTTCCACACATCTGTCCATACCTGAGGTAAATATTTCCGTACATTCAGCAAATCACCATATGCAGTTGGCAATGTTGAGGCTGCATTGCAACTGCATGATTTACTAGGATACACGTCACCTGCATACATCAGCAACTGCACATGCATGTTACTTGAATGCACAACACTACATGTACAGGTGTGTAGGTCCTACAATCCTGTCATTTGGGCATGTTTTAGGCATTGCAATTGGTGGACATGTGTAATGATATACATGACACATGGACTGTTGTATGATATGATGGGTGTAATGGGTGAATGGTACAGAGGGAATGTTACCTCGGTCAACACTGATATCACACCTTATGTACTGTTAGCATTCAGCAGTCATGGACCTACATTCTATGTGCATGTGTGTAATGGCTGTAGCCACCTGTTTGCACAAAGGACAACAACAGCTATGCTATTTACATGTATGTCGTGTGTGTGTGTGTGTGTGTGTGTGTGTGTGTGTGTGTGTGTGTGTGTGTGTGTGTGTGTTTGTGGCATGTACATACCCAGAGCAGATACATGTATGTCATATCCATACATGAGGGTGTGTACTGGTGTACAGCAACAGTCATCTGCTAATGGTGGAAAGTACAGAGAGCTCCTGGTATGTGTACAGCTGACCTGGTTACAGACAGTGGTATCATTGCATTGCATAACACATGATGCAACTGTGTCAGTACATGGGTACTCTCTACAGTTGATGTAGAGCTTGGTACAGTCCACAGGTCAAGGGTCACATGGTGGTGTACTCTTATATGTCTTACAACATGTATGGATGCATGTTGGTGGTCCGTGAGCATGGTGGTGTCTGAGGTTTACATCCTAGAATGCAGCATGTGACACTGTGCCCTGCACATGACTCATCTGTGATGGCTTTTGTGGGGGTACCAGTCAGTACATGTGAGTGGCCTTTATGTGTGTGGGGACACCACCACCTGGAGTGGTCCATACCTGTGTTATGGCCCACGTGTCTGGTTCTAAGGTATATGGTGGTAGTGCTAGGTTCTGAGGTATATGGTGGTAGTGCTATTGTGCACTACAGAGCCATCAGCCAGGTGTTCCTCACTGCACAGATGTCAATACTCCCCATTGTTGGATCTACAGTGACCAGCTGTGATTATGGACATTACACATCTAGCACTGGTTAGCATAAGAAAACAATGCAGTTGTCCTGTAGGTGTCAGGGAGTTATCCTGTGTTTAGGACATTTGCCTTGGAATGGCACTGTGTGTCCGGATGCGACTTGGGTATTATCCCCACTCTCTTGAATCATGGATGCATGTGACATGTGTCAAAGGCCTGTCTACTGTCAGCTATGTCAACCCAGAATGACAGTAGACATTGTGTAAAAGACCGGTGTCAAATATATGTAGAGCAGCATTCCTGCCAACAATGACAACTACTAACACCAGAGCCCATTACAATGTGTTATTTATGTCTACCTGTAATAGCATGGCCACTGTGGCCTTCCGTGTTTAGAATCAGAGTGCATCCCAGTCAGCCCTGTGCTACTAAGTGTATGAGCATGCCCAGTATAACCTTATGTAGATGGACACATAGTGCATTCCAAACAGCCCTGTGCTACTAAGTGTGTGAGCATGCCCAGTGACACCTTGTGTCGGTTATGTGCCTCTGTGTATGGGCATGGCCAATGTAACCCTGTATAGTGGTAATAGTCGTCCATTCAACAGATGGGCATACTCAGGTCAAGATGGATTCCTACTTTAAACACACATGTTCACAGGTATGTACATGTTAACTGCCAGCATCCCTGTTGATGTCCGCATTCCTAGAAGGTCATAATGACAGCCTTGAAATGTGTAGTCTGTGTGGCATGAGTCGTAAGTATCTAGTGTTATAATAGTTATCTGTAAATAGGCAGGTATTCCATTCCCACCATTAGCATGTGTTTGTGTGTGTATGTCTGTCCACCAGTTCAAGAACAAATGTCTGGTATGCAGTAACCACCAACAGGCAAAGAATGAAGTTTGAACAGCTCACAATAAGGTTTCAAAAATCCAGATGACTCCAAGATGATTTTATAATTTTATTAACGCCACAGACTGAATACACGTTTTCGTCAACCATATGACTTCATCAGATGAATGCGTGTAAAATATTCCACAGATTTCTTGTTTGGTTGTGTGTATGTCTGTCCCCATTTGCCAGAGGACTGTAAATTGCTTTTAGACTGCTCACACTCCATACAATTTGTATACCCACCTTTGGCAGGGCTGATGATGACACCCACATACAAATACACCTCTGGGAGTGCTGTGTCCCAGTAATCTTGGTAGCATGTTCTGTAACTGCATAATGCTGTAGTGTAGTAAAGTAGTTAGATCAGTGTTCTAATCCCATACATGCTGTGTGTCCCCCCATCTGCCTGAGGACTGAGTAATGCTTTTAGACTGTTCACACTCCATACATTTCTTATATCCGCCTTTGGCAAGGCTGATGATGTCACCCATCTACAAATACAGCTCTGGGAGTGCTGTGTCCCAGTAAGCTCGGTAGCGCATTCTGTAACTGCGTAATGCTGTATTGTAGTAAAGTAGTTAGGTCAGTGTTCTAATCCCAGACACGCCAAGTGTGTGTGTGTGTGTCTGCCTGCGTGAGACAAGTACAGTGCTTTGTAGTATATGCCGTAGGGTGTGCCCTAAATGCATATTGCTGCAGTGTGATACAGTAGGGGTTTGTATACAGGACACGGCAAGTGTGTGTTTGTCTGTCAGAGCCTGAGTAGAGGTGGCCATGATCGTCTTACCATTGGACATGTTTGGGAGCGGGTTTTGTAGTTTTCCTATATGGTGTCCATCTTATGCCACTTCACAAAGAGTACAACTGTCAGTCAGCCACGGGACTGTTTTGGCAAGCCATACCCATACATCTGGCAAAAAGCCTGGTTAACTAAGTATGCAGCCCTACTAATACCCAGTATATGTCCCGCACCCATGTGCCATGCACAAACTTGCCTAGGATATCCCGCTATGTTGCTAGTACCATGCACATTGAGGACAGATAGTAGGCATGGTGTGAATGCAGTGGCCTGCAGAGGACATGGCACCCTGTACAGTGGCACAATAGTCACATATATGCGAACATTGTGCCTTCACTATGTTCCACACTGAATGCCTGCAACATATGTGGTGCCATCAAATGTGATCCACAAAGGCCAGACAATGCTGTACACATGTGCCCTTTATGGACCCATGCCACTGGCACCATGGAATACCTGTATCATACTATCCATGCAGGCGCAGGGCCGACCTGCTCACTATAAGCAGGTTTCTCCACACCAGGCCAGTATTGGCATAATGGGTTATAACAGGCTGTGTACACAACATGTGTCTGCCAAACCAGGTACACCTGTACATGTCACTGTACAGTATTGTGGGACATGCACATCTCAGGCAATGTCCATGTGAAGGACTATCAAATACAGACATGGCATGCATTGCAAAGCTATGGCCATACATATTGGTAACCAGGATGTCAGGCCAGATAATGCAGTACCCATCTGTGTGGGACATTGCAGGCACTACACCCCTGCACTGCACACCATTGTTGGGTGATGTGATGCCAAGGATTACCCCTCACCCAGCCTTGTACAGCCATCTTGCACAGCCAACCACTGCACACCCATAAAGCAATGCATACCTGCATGCCAGTACTGGCACCCTGTGTCTGCATGTGGGTTGTGATGCTCCCAACCACAGTCACTCCCAGTATAACCCTCGTTGGCATACCAACAGATGTCAAGCACTTTCACATGCCCTAGCCCATAGAACCTCCAGATATCCCCTGTGGTGCATGTGGTCCTGTGCATTACTGTAGTGTGGCAAACTAAGTAGTAACTAATAATGGGCAACTGTTCATAGCTGCGGTCACATGTCTACTACACATTGTACAGTTGGCATGCAGTATATATGCATATGTTGTGCTCCCTCTGCAAATGTATACCATCTGTTGTGTTGGGTTGCTGGTGATATTTATGCATACTGTCGTAGGTAATCCTGTATGCTATTGTCTATCACTAAGCCATATGTGGGTTTAAAACACAACACCATAGCTGAATGGGTTGGAAAGTCCCGGCAGAACCTCCTGCCCCACTTCAGCTGACCATGGCACCAGGCACTAGCACATCTGGGGCTCAGCCATAGACATCAACCTCTGTTGGCTCTGCACCACCTTCTGGTGGTATCACCACTGTGGATGGAGCATGCCCCCCCTGGGAGCGGGACCAGACAGGTACATATCTGCTGTGGTGCGGTCCCGGACGTGTTGCGTTGGTGGCTCCCTAAGGGGTTCCGAAGCCAGATACTCCAGTTCAAGGGCGAAGTGTCGCATTTACAGGGTGATGCTGCCCCTCCTGGACAGCCCTCAGCACTGCCTCCTTTGCAGCTGTGTAAGTCCAGTGGCAGTTTCCCATGGCTGGGGACCTCCGTCCCACTGTTCCCATGGGATTTTGAATGCCGAAGACCCATTCCCGTACAGGGTGTATCCCCCCACGTGTCCTATACCAACCCTGTATGCTGTCTTTTCTGTGAACCTACCTATCCTCCACGGCCATACCTACACTCCTTCCCCAACATCTGACCCTCACCTACGGACACATAAGGCCAATCGGCTCCTAGGACAACATCTGCCCTATACATAGCTGTCCATTACACACATGTGCCCACTGGACACATGAAACCCTTGTAATATCATCACAACATACTCCTTTTATTCTCACCCCTGTCCCACAGGTGCACAATTCTGGTATGCACATCACTCCTACATGGTCCAGGTACACATGATGAGGGTGACCCCATTGTACACACAACACTACCAGTCCCTCTATGGTTACCCCTTTTACCTTTATCATGATGATGATGTTGCACACAGCACCTTGCAAGAGTACTGTTGACACATAATGATTGGATAGGTACTGTTGTGTTAATGTACATTACATGCACAGAGTGATGTATACAGCCAATGTACAAATATTTGCATGCATGACTTACACATAGCTGTCTGAGGGAGTCTTGTGATCACATAGAGCAACGCCACTACATAATACAGGCGTCATTGGTGTTTCCCGTTTCATTCATTTGTAATGCTTTGTTGCCACATGGTATGTTCCTGATACATCTCTATGTATGTATGGACCTATATGCTGGACATAAACACTCACATATACATCTACATGATGGGATACATTCCTATACTGTTGAATGACTGCACTGTATGATATGTTTGTGGTACTGTCCATTGTCTGTATATCTGCCATTGCATATTGGTAATACACATTAGCTGTGTGTGCAGGGTTCTGGTTCTGACACTTGCAAAGGACGTTTATTTGGTTGCAGGGCAGAACAAGCCCATTGGATACAGAGGGAGTAAGGCACATTAAAGCAGTTGGGAGTGAGTGTGCATGGGTTTGCGTGGTGTTAAGCACTGCTAACCTCTGGTTACAGCCTCTTACACTCAGTTAGCCTCTACATTGCTTTACCAGTGCAATACTCGCATACTGGTAGCCAAACACGCTTACACCCGCTCGCTCCCGCACTTGCAAATGCACCGACATTGGTGCTTGCATCTGTCACTCATACCCCTGGGTGGGAGCGAGGACCACAAAATTACCTTGTAATGCCTATTACATCGGACTACATGACTAAAGTATCTGGACTGGCTGCCCATTAGGTGACGGCATTGCATTCGACTGTATGGAATCAGCGGCCTGTCCAGTGAATCAATCATATTTTGGTGTACCTCATACAATCTGCTCCCACCTTGTGATGCCTATTACATCAGACTGCATGACTAAAGTATCAGGATTTGCTGCCCATTAGGTGACGGCATTGCATTCGACTGTATGGAATCAGCAGCCTGTCCAGTGAATCAATCATATTTTTGTGTACCTCATACAATTTGCTCCCACCCTGTGATGCCTATTACATTGGACTACATGACTACAGTATCAGGAATGGC